>NW_004949095.1:13232555-13237413 GCF_000317375.1 Microtus ochrogaster
TAATGGGTCAGGCAGTGATTAAAAGAATACAGTTTCCGTGTAATTATTTCGGGGCATAAGCTAAGCTAGCCGTGTGGGCGGCTGGGTGTCTGGGACACGCACCCCACCGCTCCTTATTTCAACAAGCCCACGCATTCAGAGTCCTTTCCTGTATAACTAAGTTGAAGCATATTCTCTATCCTCCAGTCCTAAGAGAGGGCAAGGTACCCTGGTCTGTGGGAAGTCCAAGGCCCTCCCCCCTCCATCCAGGCTTAAGAAGGTATACATCCAAATAGACTAAGATCCCAAAAAGCCAGTACGTGCAGTAGAGACAAATCCCAGTGCCATTATCATTGGTTTCTCAGTCTGCCCCAATTGTCAGCCACATTCAGATGGTCATGTTTGGAAAATGCTGCTTTTAGTATGTATCTGGGGGCTTAATTCTCTTCTACTAACTAATGGGTTTGGTTTTTTGTTTTGTTTTGTTTTTGGAGGGGCGGGAGAACAGGATTTGTCTGTAGTTTTAAAGCCTATCCTGGAGCTAGCTCTTGTAGACCAGACTGGGCCTCAGACTCACAGAGCTCCTCTTGCCTCTGCCTCATGAGTTCTGGGATTAAAGGTGTGCACCACCACCTGACCCGTGTGTTTGTTTTTATGCCATTACCAAGATTTTTTTCATTATTTTATCATAGCCTCATAGCATGATTTGAAATAGAGGATAGTGGTACCACCAGTAGTGCTGTTAATTGTTTAGTGTTGCTTGGCCCATTCTGGGTCTTTTTGTGTCTCCATAATAATTTTAAGACTTTTTTCTTTCAATTTCTGGGAAGAAGTACATTGAAATTTTGGTTGGACCTTCATTTAATCTATAGATTACTTTGGTAGGCTGACCCTTTTCACGGTATTAATCCTACCGCTTCATGAGCATAGGAGGTAGATGAAGAATTTATAGGAAGTCTTTCCATTTTCTGCAATTTCTCTTTTCAGTGTCTTAAAGTTTTTAGTTCAAGACCAGCCTAGGCTACAAGAGCTAGTTCCAGGACATGCTCCAAAGCTACAGAGAAATTCTGTCTCGAAAAACCAAAAAAAAAAAAAAAAAAAAAAGTTTTCATTTTACAGTCTTTTGCTCCCTTGGTTAGATTTATTTCAAGATATTTTTGAGGCTGCTATGAATGGAAAATCTTAAAAACTTATAGGGTGGACGGAATGGACCCAATCTAAAGGGAGAGGCTGGGAGATCCTGGAGGAACCAGGAGATCTATAGTGTATGACAGAGGATTCTTACCAGTGGCTCAGGGAAATGGATTACAGAGGAGATGGATTGGCTGTAGGCTGGGAAGGAACAGGGCCTCACATAGGCAGAGAGGGATGTCCCAGACAAGTGGGGAGAGGGTGGGCTAAGAGCATGGCACAGCAGGCCTAACTGGAGGTTCAGGAAAGGATTAGCTAGACCTTTAGGGTAGGAGGGAGGGGACCAAGTTGGTGGTGTAGGGAGAAGGGAGTCCTGCAGGAGCAGGGCAGCTTTGAGGGTAGAAAAAGAATATATCTATGTGATGTCATCGGGGAAGGAAATTCTAGAAGAAACCGGTGAGTCTGAGGGAAGGAGACACAAGGTGAGTTCAGGCAAGCCTTCGGGTTTGGAAAAAGGAGACCTGGCTGGTGGCTCAGGGGTTGGGGCAGGGAGCCTCAGAGGATCTGGGTGGGCACTAGTGGTGAGAAGGAGCTGATCTAGCTGGAGGGATGGGAGAAGGAAGTGCCAGAGGATCCTGGTGAGCCTGTGGAAAAGCAGGCCTAGCTGGTGGCGCCAGGAAGGAGGAAGCTTTTTAAGTCTTCATGTTGTTTTTCGAACAGTCTAACTCAGTGTAGTACTTTATTTTCTTTGTGCCATGACACTGTGTGGATACCAGAGGACAACTTACAGGAGTCATTTCTCCTTTTACATCATGTGGATTATGGGTATTGAACTCACTCAGGCTTTGCGACAATAAAATAAAGACACAAACAGTGCCTTTACCTACCGTCTTACTGACCCTCGTACTTTGAATTCAAACAAACAAATACCCATTTTCATTCTTTTACAAAGCTACCTACAACCCCAAATTCAAAGTCAAAGCTACCTTTCTATAAGGCACATAATAAACTTTGAGCATGAACTCTTGAGTTCCCTTACTTCCCTTGAAGATCAATGTGTAAAATGCTTTGTTTCCCATACAGGGACGACTGTGATGTAGCTGAATGGGATTTAGCCCCAGGCTCATTTTAATCTATCAGACAAAGGGGCTGGGATGAATACAGACATTTCAGGGAAAGTTAGAGAAACCTTTTAGGCTGGGTGTTATTTGTGGGCTTCTTCAGTTAGGGTACTGTGGCTTTTTCTTGATGCTTCATCTCTAAGAGGATCTCAGAGGCAGCAGCACCAAGCAAATGTAAGAGGCCACAAAAGGAGCAGGTGTTGGGGTGTGATGCACAGAGCACAGAGAGGCCAGACAGACTCAAGTCCTTGTCCAGGCTCTTGTCCTTTGTAACTGTGCACACTCTCACTGAATGACAAAGGTTTGTCTAATGATTTCTTTGGTCAAATGTTGGATTGTTTTTCCCCATTTACCTCTCAGTTATTGAGATTTTTATACACACACATCTAGGATTTTATCCTGAAAGATATCATCTGTAAGTCATGCTTCCTTTTATTTCCATATTTGACTAAAACAAAATTTTGGATACTGTGACTGACAATATTTAGTCAATTGCTTCCTTTGTTTATCTAGCTCTAATCAAGGATTGCCCCATTCACCTTAATGCCAATCATGAAACCCATATCATAAGATAACAGCTTCCCTAATGTCAATTGCATCCCACCTCTTTCCTGATTAAAATGTCCAACAGCTTCCCTTTTTCAAAGATTATAACCTCCAAAATGAGCATACAGGACCTTTCATTATAATTCAGGAAGAAAATACCAAACCATACAAGTGTACTAGCTTTTTAAAATCTAAAACATACAGGAGAAATTAATGCTGAATTCATCTCCCACGGTATAAGATGCACCATAAGCTTTAGTACAATCCATAATATTCCACCAATAAGGTTTTCTTCCTCCCTCCCTCCCTCCCTCCTTTCTTTCTTTCTTTCTTTCTTTCTTTCTTTCTTTCTTTCTTCCTTTCTTCCTTTCTTTCTTTCTCTTTAAGGCCCGAGAACCATAAGGACACATCTATAGGTAACCTATAGATAAGAGGGCTCCTCATATCCTCATAAGGATGTTGTAAAAGTGGGGACAGGATAGAAGGCTTTCTGAAGGACAGTTTTGGTAGAACTTACTACCTGTATTGTGGTTCCTTTAAAGCAGCCTTTTCCTAGGAGACTGTTGGAGAAATACCAAAACTCCTGAGGAAAAGTTAGGGTTTTAGTATATCACCCCTTACCCAAATGTTTCCCCTGGCTATTTATTGTCTCAAATATTTTTGTCTTCATTTAAAATTCTTCTTAATTTAGGTCAAACAACCATTCCCATCCTGTTATAAGAATACTTATAGAGATTCTGTCTCAAAACAAAATAAAACAAAACAAATAAAATAAAAGGAATAAATAAATAGAAATACTGCTGCTGCTACTGCTGTCTCCCCTCCCCTCATCATGCATCTCTCCATTCTATGGAATTATCATTTAAGAAGGAGAGCAATGGAGAGGACCGTGGGGATCAGAGGAGACAGGGATGGGATGGAGCAGTATCCTTAAGGCAAATAAATGGGTAACTGAACCTTGGGAAATGTGTGCTGATTAGCAGGCAGCTTTCAGAGGAGCTTTTAAGCAGAAGGTAGGGTAACAATGAGCAGTACTTACTCCTGGATGATGTTGATTCCTCAGTGCAAGGGAAAGATGCTGAAGCCATCAGGTCCTTGGTGCTAATACTTGGGTTCTTCGCATTGTGTATATTGCTCAAGACAAAAGCAAAAAAACAAAAGAAACAGATGTACGGTACTTCTAGCAAAGTTTAACATGTGGTCTAGTCATGATGCCCCTCATAAGAAACCCTTCTTCATTCAAATTTCCACTCATTAGTGCTTCCTATCTTTTTGCCATTTGCTGAGTTGCATCAAGACAAAAAGTAGTTTGGCTCCTACTGGAGGGATTTTTTTTTTCAATGTCTTGTGTTTTCCTGTATGGGAAAATTGCTGTTTCCTCGCTTTTGATTGTTGATGAGAACAGTCATAATGCCGAGTCTCTGTGGAGTTGTGAATATTCCCACGCATTGATTAACCCTTCACGCATACTCACCAAACTGCTTCTATGCACAAGGTCAAAGCTGACACTTCTCCTGATGTTGAAGACCTTCAAGTCCTACGGGGTAAGCAGTAAATACAAAAGCACCTTTATCTACATAGCAAATAACAGAAACACGTTTTTAGGGTTCGAAGGAAAAGCCTGAGCTGGCTGTTTAGGGTAGGCTCTTTAGACATTGGTCTTGGAGCTACAGAAGCTGCCAATGGAGATAAAGTACTCTTGTAAGGAAGGTGGTTTGAGCGGGCAAGAATGAAGGACTAGGATGGGGCATAACCTTAGTCTGATTGGGGCAGCGCCCTTGGAAACACAACTTGAAATCAAATTATAGAGTCTGAAGAAATCATCAAGGAATTTTAATTTTCCTTGAGACAACTGAAAACCATTTAAGGTTTTCAGTAAAAACAAAACAAAACATAAAACAAAAACCAAGGTGATATGAGATTGGACACTTCCCATGTGCCTTACTTGATGTGCAGAATGGGTTAGGGCCGGGCGGTGGTGGTGCACGCCTTTAATCCCAGCACTCAGGAGGCAGAGGCAGGCAGATCTCTGTGAGTTCGAGACCAGCCTGGTCTACAGAGCTAGTTCCAGGACAGGCTCC
>NW_004949095.1:13238028-13239937 GCF_000317375.1 Microtus ochrogaster
CATCCAAACTGCCTAGGCTCCCCCAAAGCCAGTACGTGCAGTAGGATCAAAAACCCATTGCCATTGTTCTTGAGTTCTCATATTATTAGTTTTTCTAGACAGGATTTTTCTGTAGCCTTAGAACCTGTCCTGGAACTAGCTTTTGTAGCCCAGGCTGGTCTCGAACTCACAGAGATCTGCTTGCCTTTGCCTCCCAAGTGCTGGGATTAAAGGCGTGCATCACCACTACCCAGCTTGCTGTCAAATTATTGCCCCCAAATATATAGCAATCAGTTGCACACACACTGATATATGAAAGTATTTTATCTTCCAGAAACATTTATAGGATGCCATTCCAGCATACTTTTGCTTCTTTTGAAGAGAGCCATTTCCTTTTTCAGTGTATGTTTCTATGACTGAAAGGGGGGTTGAGCTTTTCTCACATATGTATAGGGATGGTTTAGATTTATGTGTTTCTTTGTTTTGGTTTGGAATCAATTTTTCGGCAGTTTGTTTTGTCATAGGGAGCATTTATTGTTTGGGTTTGGAGAGGGCATTTGTACATTTGTGACCATGGTTGTGCATATGTGTGTGTGTGTGTGTGTGTGTGTGTGTAACAGATTTTCCCCCTGTTTTTCATTTGCTTTTCAACCATGTTTATGGGAATTCTTGACATAAATTACCTTTAAAACTCAGTATTTTAAAACTTCTGTTTTATGGTAACAAGGTGCTCAAAATGTCTCACTCAAAGATTAGATAATTCACAATACTTATGTCCTTTATTTTGTTATCTCTTTCATTTGTATATTTTGCAATTAATTAATTTGCACCACGTAAGGAGAGACCCTCTAATTAGTTATCTGGTTAATTAGTTCTCTGATTGCCTCCCCAGTGACTGATTAGGTGTCTAGCCCCACACCCCCTGGCTGATGCTGTCTTCCTCATGTGCAGCAGCTTTGGCCCCTCTGTCCTAGGCTTTGTGTAGCATCACCTGTGCACCAATGGTTCCACCGCAGATGGAACTTCGGCCTCTCAGACAGTTCTCGCACCTCTTCCTTTCCACATCCACTGGCAATGGAGGCCTTGTTAGTCAGTGTACCAATAGTCTCGCCATAGCAGCCTCAGAAACTTCTGGTAGTCATTCTGAACAGTTTAGAACAGTTCAATTCCCACGCTTGACATCACACAAGAATTGAGATTCCTAAAATATTGAATATACTAATTTTGCACAGAGCTTTAATTGCCTGTTTTTCTTCTTTTTTTAAAATATCAAAATGTTGATCATAGTTTATTCAGTCAGCCATCAGATGCCCAGTGGGAATTCCATAGAAGCCAGCAGCGTGCTAAAACTGCAAAAGCATGTAACCAAATATACCAGATTTGTTTACTATACAAACAATATTTACAGATTACCCTAAATTCTTTCCTGTTGAGAATATTTTCAGAGTTCATATTAACTGGAGTTCTTTTCATTTCACTACTAATCCTTAAGTTTTGTAGTTTAAAAATGTAAGTCATCATGTAACATACATTTTGTCACACTGCTTCATGTTCACTGTCAAGGGATTCATCAGATTAATATCTCTTAAATCTCTGGCAGAAAAGGCAAATTATTCTTTCTTTCTTTTTTTTGGTTTTTCGAGACAGGGTTTCTCTGCAGCTTTGGAGCCTGTTCTGGAACTCCCTTTGTAGACCAGCTGGCCTTGAACTCACAGAGATCTGCCTGCCTCTGCTGGGATTAAAGGCGTGTGCCACCATTGCCCAGCCTAACGCAAATTATTCTTAAAAATTCTCACTGCAATGTCCTTTATTTATGGCTAGAAACCAAATATGAGTGAGTACATCCCATGCTCATCTTTTTGGGTCTGGCTTACCTCACTCAGGATAGTGTTTTCTATTTCCATCCATTTGCATGCAAAATTCAAGAAGT
>NW_004949095.1:13242207-13289963 GCF_000317375.1 Microtus ochrogaster
GCTGATGAGGGAGGGGGGCTTGATTGGGGGAGGGGGAGGGAAATGGGAGGCGGTGGCGGGGAGGAGGCAGAAATCTTTAATAAATAAATAAATTAAAAAAAATTCTCACTGCAGTAAATACCTGGCACATCTACCTTAAAATGCTTTACTTTCTTTACCAAACTATGCTCCCATTCGTTAATGACACCGTCCATTCAGCCTGCTGCTGTGTTGTCTTTAGGATGCTGAAAGTTAAACACAGTTATACATTGCTCTAGCCCAACACACAGGGAATTAATCATCCAATGCCAGTAACAGTCATAAGCCAAAGGAAACAAAACATGCAACCATGGAACTTGGTAGCTGCTAAATTCTAAAATATAGCTTTAAAATAGTACATTGGGAAACAGTTGGAGCACAGTTTTTAATATGCTTTGATTCTTTGATTACTTGCAAAATTTTGCAATTAAATCATAATCTCAAAAATAAATAAATGAATGAAGAAATAAGTAAATATTAAATGGCAAAAGAAAGGTGAGGATGAAAAAAATAAAATAAAAAATAGTGAAACAACCTTATCCCTAATTATGCTGCTTTTTCCCATCTATGTAATATTTCTAGAATTTTAGAGCTCACAGAAAAGAATAATAACACTTACGATAGAAATTCCAGAGAGAAGCAGGGCCCAGTCCCTGCATTTGCCCGTCAGGTTTCACGCCGCCGCAGTCTGAAGTACGTCATCTTATTCCTAGTATTTTCTTGGGATACTCATGCGTTTCCGTTTCTCCGCATGCTCTACAGATATCATTAGGCCACTTCTATTGTTCTCGAAGTGTGAGAGTAAATGGATACCCCACCCAATATTATCTAATAATTTCTGGTAACTCAGACAGCTATTTTGAACATTTCCCTTCAATGGAAAGCTCGCCCTCCCTTGGTTTCATGGTCCTTCTCTTTCCTGGCCCGCCCAGCTTTCACCTGAGGAGGCGGCATCCAGCAGCAGCACAGGCTGTGGAGTGAAACCACATTTCTGACACTTGGTTCCGCCCCTTAGTCATGGCACGGCCTTGAACTTTTCTGTAACCGGCTCTGAATATCCAACTGGACCTAGCGTTTGTTAGATCATAAAACTAAACTCATAGGCTTCCTGTGAGGATTAAGTGAAATCGCAGGCTAAACATATACTAAGATCCAGTTTCCAATTCATGCGTAGAAGAGATGCTTCGTAAATGTTAATCAAACAGATAGTGTCAACAGAGAGCCCTGATTCAATAGCGGTCAACTGCAAGATTCTTTTGCTTGTACTTTTAAGAAAAGCTAATGTAATATCAGTTGATGGTTTTCAAAGCAACTTGCAATCTGCAGTCTGACATTATGAGTGAACAGCTGCAAAAGTAAGCATTGAGAGTTACTGGGACAGAAGAGGATGTGTGGATGGAATGGGAGCCCAGAAACTCCCTGTTCATACACCACCAGCCCCTTCCCCACCGCAGCTGAGATGTCACACAGAGAGAGCCTGTTGTGGGGCCAATTATGTTCTTCTCTTGGGTCTCATCAGCGAACACAATTATATTTAGTTACTAACAATTTCATATAAGTTAATGTCGCAGATACCCCACTCCCAACACACAACCTTACAGTTGATCCAGGGACCACAATATTCCTGGTGTCCACGGAAGGAGAAGACAGAAAACATGGGGACAAGGAACCCAGCAAATTCATTTCACTTGCTTGACATTTCTGTCATAATCATTCTGGCAAATGAATCCTATCTGAAAATATCCAACTCTCATTTTTCAATTCAGGGTACTTCCTGTGTCAGTTACCACCGTGACTTGTAAAAGTAAACAACCAAATTTCTCTACGTCGGCCCTCACTGAGTGTAGGAGTCTGGCCATTTCAGAACAAAAGGTCAAAAGGTAACTCTAACACACAAAGGAATGAGCTAATACCCTTTGTCTTACTGTCTTAGTCACCAAAGGCTGTTGTCTGATTGATGTGGAAAGTGTCTCCTTGAAGCAAGTCACTGTCTAGACCTGCCAGTACAATAGCGGTTTTCTTACTATAGCCAGCAATAATTAATTCCAAGAACCCCAATGGAACTTGGACTTTCTAAATGCTTCAAGTCTTCTGTGCGGAATGGGAAGTAGTTTTTAAAAAAATTAGTGAGAACTGGAAAAGCACCAAAAACGTCCTCGATCCCATGATAAACTTTCAAGCCAGTAATCTCCACCAATTTCTAGGCACTCATCAAGTGTCTTGCTTGTTCACATCTCTTTGGGATCAAAGTTAGAAGAAAAATCAAATCCTCTTCTCTCCAGTTTGTCTGTGTCTGCTGTCAGTTGGAATCTTGTTGGCAAGCCACAAGCCTGTCCTCCTGGCCTTTGGCAACTGATAGCACACTGAAGAGAAGAGAAGAACACCAGATGATGCAGTAGAATAAGACAAAGCAGGCCAGGTGGTGGTGGCGCACGCCTTTAATCTCAACACTTGAGAGGCAGAGGCAGGCAGATCTCTGTGAATTCAAGGCCAGCCTGGTCTACAAGAGCTAGTTCCAGGACAGGCTCCAAAGCTACAGAGAAACCCTGTCTCAAAAAACCAAAGGAAAAGAAAAAGAAAAGAAAAAAAAAACAAAAACAAAAAAAAATAAAACAAACAAAAAAATCCTTAAGTAGGGTCTGGGCAGTGGTGGCGCACGCCTTTAATCCCAGCACTCAGGAGGCAGATACAGGAGGATCTCTTTGAGTTCGAGGCCAGCCAACAGAGTGAGTTCCAGAACAGGCTCCAAAGCTACAGAGAAATCCTCAAAAGAACAAAGGGGGAAAAAAGACAAAGCAAACGTGACTGTGCCCGTTCCCAAAGTAGCTTTCTTTCCCCTAGAAAAATACGTCACGCAAAATTCTATTCATTCTGTGTCTTTTTCTGTGTCTCTGTCTCTGTGTCTATGTGTATGTGTGTGTCTGTCTCTCTCTGTCTCTCTGTCTCCTCTCACATATACACCCTTACCTTTAAAGAATATGCAACTTACATTTTCTAATTTTTCATGATTTACTTGACATTCAAATTGAGCTCTGTCTCATAACTCCGCTCAAAATACTTACCAAGAGACCTTTGTATTCCCAAATCCCATGATTATTTCTGGACTTACATCATGGAACCATTCAGGAGTCAATGACTGTTTCTTTGGAGCTCTGTCTACTCTTGTCTTCCATGATGTCTCTTCCTGGTTTTTCTTTATTACTTCACCAACTTCTCAATCTCAACTTCTTGGGCCTTTTATTATTATTATTTTATTTATTTCTGTGTTAACTCTAAATGTACCCCTGCATTCTTGGGATTTCTTTGCTGGATATCAACCTTAATGCCTGTGAGTGCTAGCATGCATCTCACCACTGAGCTGCAGCCCCCAGCCCCTTCATTTCTTCTTTACCTGCTTTGGGTAGCTTATCTTCACCCCGGCTTTACCGACGGTGCCTGTGATAACAGCTCTGTTGAACATCTTTCCCCTGACCTTTTTACTTAGTATCACTCATGCACAACCTGCTGATGAAAATCTCCACGTGGAGGTCTAATGGGCCTCTCAAAATTATTTTCACAATCCGAGCTCGTAGCTCTTTTTCTTGCTCTTTACTTCTTCTATCTCCATACATAGCAGCCATTCCTTCAGTTGCTCAGGCACAGCCGTAGGAAGCATTGTTAATAGCCCCTTTGTGTACTCTCATATATGATTAGAAGCATTGTTAATACCCCCTTGTTGATACCTAGTTCTACATGTAAAATTATATCTTAAATATGAGCCACTTCAATTTATGTATGTGGTTACAATCCTAGTTCAAGCCCATAGGACCTACTGAAACAGTCCACAATTTTTTAACTACTCTTTCCTATGTATAATAAATTTTCCAGAACTGTTTGTGCAGATTTGTTTCCCAGCCTCACTCTATAGCCCTGATTGGCCCAGGATTTGCTATTTAGCCCAGCCTGGGCTCAACTTTATGGTGATGTTTCCGCCTCTGTCCCTGAGTGATAGATTGTGCCCCTGTGCCTGACCATAACTACATAATGACGTCTCTACATCTGAAGAGATGGCTCCGCATTTTAGGACAATTGTTGCTCTTTTAGAAGGGCTCAGGTTTGAAGTGTAGTGTTCACAACCTTCTACAACTCCAGTTCCAGAAACTATGACCTCTTCTTCTGAGATATGCATGTGGTACGTATAACATACATGTACATAAAACAAAAAACTCTAACATATATACACATATATACATATACATACAAACATATATATAATTTAGCAAATACTCTGGAAATAAGATCCAATTTACTATTATATATTATATATAATTTATCAAATATTCTGATATATAATAGGAAATTATATATATATATATGTATATATATATTATCAAATATTCTGGAAATAAGATCCAATTTCCTATTCCAATTTCATATTGTGGCCTATAAGGGACTACATTATCTGGATCTGCTTATAATTCTTGTCTCCCCATATACAACTCTTTCCCCTCCTGGCTCAAGGCACTGCAAGCAATTGACATTCTTTTTGGCCCTTGAATAGCCCAACTTGCTCACCTAATGTTATTCATGCCTGTGACTCACTCACGTCTCTCTCCACGTCTTTGTATATAAAATGCTCTCAATCCATATTTAATGACCAAAAGCTCCATCTAAAGTAAGTATATCAGGGGACCAACCAGAGGGCCCATTTCTTCCTCCTCTAGGCTTCCATGTCACTGTCCAAATCTCCTTTGTCTTCTTGGCTTTGATCATGCACTATTGCCATTTTCCATATCTGGAGTTTTGCATACACTGCTTTCTTTCGTGGTATGATCTTCCACTCTTTGTATCTCTAGCCAGTTAATTTCAATTTGACTTTTTATTTTTTTATTTTTTTTCAAATATATAAGTATTTATTCAAATGGGTAATGAAGGGGCTTAGGCATTGTATCCACAATTTTCTTAAAGGAGCCAAAATAAAGTATCTACTAAAAGTATTGGATTTCAAAATACAGCTTTACAAATCTTTTCTTTTGGCAATTTGACTTTTTAAAATTGATTTTTATTGAGCTCTACATTTTTCTCAGCTCCCCTCCCTGCCTCTCCCTCCTCAACTCTCCCTCAAGGTCCCCATGCACCCAATTTACTCAGGAGATCTTGTCTTTTTCTACTTTCTACTTCTCATGTAAATTAGATCTATGTAAGTCTCTCTTAGTGTCCTCAATTTTGTCTAACTTCTCTGGGATTGTGTTTTGTAGGCTGGTTTTCTTTGCTTTATGTTTAAAAACCAGTTATGAGTGAGTACATGTGATAGTTGTCTTTCTGTGTCTGAGTTACCTCACTCAAAATAATGTTTTCTAACTCCATCCATTTTCCTGCAAAATTCAAGCTGACATTATTTTTTTCTGCTGTGTAAATGTACCACATTTTCCTTATCCATTCTTCAGTCGAGGGGCATTTAGGTTGTTTCCAGGTTCTGGCTATGAAAGCAATGCTGCTATTAACATAGTTGAGCACATGTCCTTGTGGCACAATTGAGCATCCTTTGGATACATACCCCAAAGTGGTATTACTGGGTCTTGAGGAAGGTTGTTTCCTAATTTTCTGAGAAATCACCACACTGACATCCAAAGGGGTTGTATCAGCTTGCATTCCCACCAGCAATGCAGAAGTGTTCCCTTTTCCCCACAACCTCTCCAGCATAAGTTGTCATCAGTGTTTTTGCTCTTGGCCATTCTTACAGGTGTAAGATGGAATCTCAGAGTTGTTTTGATTTGCATTTTTCTGATGACTAAGGATGCTGAACATTTCCTTAAGTGTCTTTCAGCCATTTTAGATTCCTCTGTTGAGAGCTCTCTTTTTAGGTCTGTACTCCATTTTTTTTATTGGATTATGTGATCTTTCGGTGTCCAATTTTTTGAGTTTTTTGTATATTTTGGAGATGAGACTTCTGTCTGATGTGGGGTTAGTGAAGATCATTTCCCATTCTGTAGGCTATCATTTTGTCTTGTTGACTGTGTCCTTTGCTTTACAGAAGCTTTTCAGTTTCAGGAGGTCCCATTTATTAAATGTTTTTCTCAGTGTCTGTGCTGCTGGGGTTATATTTAGAAATATAACCAGTGCCAATGTGTTCAAGTGTATTTCCCACTTTCTCTTATATAAGGTTCAGTGTGGCTGGCTTTATGTTGAAGTCTTTGATCCATTTGGACTTGAGTTTTGTGCATGGTGATAGATATGGGTCTATTTTCATTATTCTACATGTTGGTATCCAGTTATAGCAGCATGACTTGTTAAATATGCTTTCTTTTTTCTATTTGATATTTTTTGCTCCTTTGTCAAAAATCAGGTGTTCAAAGATGTGTGGATTGATATCCGGGTCTTCTATTTGGTTCCATTGGTCCTCCTGACTGTTCTTATGCCCTCAATTTGACTTCAAGCCACAGCTTAGACACAGTTTTTTATGGTGGTTGGTGATCTTGCCCATCTGTTTCCTCTTCATACCAGAAAGTTTGGAGCCCTCATTTAGAAAGTTCAGAGATCACTATGTCTTCTTGGAAATAAATGTTTCCATAGTTGTCAATAACAAAAAAAATAACGGTGGTTTTTAGTGAGACAATGTGTGATGATTCCGAAAGAAGGCTTCTTTGAAGTCAATTACCATAGCAATCAAAAAATAGTTGCAGTGACTAATAGAGCAATAAAAGTGAGAAGGTTAGGCCGTGCAAGGTGTTTCCTATGCATACCGACAACTTTTGGTTCCTCGGCCCTCTGCCCTTGCATCCCTCAGCCTGTCACAGTGTATGTTTTCTAAGGAGGTATCATGTCCAGGAATTGCTCCAGTCCACAAGTCTCAGGAGACTGTTTCTAAGCCATGCTAGATAGTTAATTAGTTGATGAAAGGAATAAGAGTTCTTTTTTCCTACAAACAAGAGATAAATATTAATCATTCATAAATACACAAATACTGTGCTAAAATTTTATTTCAGGAAAATTAATTTTGGAATGTGGAATGTGTTTAAGGATGAAGAGGACAGTAAAGCCAGGCCTGGTGGTACACACATTTAATCACAGCACTTAGAAGGCAGAGATAGGTAGATCTCTGTGAGTTTGAGGCCAGTCTGGTCTACATGAGTTTCAGGACAGCCAAAGTTACATAGTGAGGCTCTGTCTTTAAAAACAAATAAATGAAAAACAAAGAAACAAACAAAGAATTGGAGTTAAGAAAACTAACTACTTGGAGATTTTTGAGGAAGAGAAAGATCAGGTTAATTGTAGCTTGGGAAGGAATTCTGGCACGAGAAAGCAGCAACCAGCAGTAGAGATGAAAAGTGTTAGGGAAATGGAAATACATTGGTACCTTACTTCAAATAGTCAGTGTAGTTGACCTCGGGTTGGGTTTTTTGAGCCCATATATTCTTCATGTGTCTCTAGTCTCCTTTATAATTTCTAAATCTAAATTCCAAAGGAGAACTAGAAACTTCCTCCTTTCCTTTCTTCCTTCTTCTAGCTTTTTTGTCCTTTGATATGTTAATAGGCATGTACAACGTGACCGAAAGATAATAAGCGTACCTACCACCCCAAAAGTTTTCATGCGCTGGTTTCTTAATCCATCCTCTCTTCCCTGTGTATTCTCCAAGCCTCATCCCCTACCAAGCCAATACATTCTGCTTTTGCCACTATAAGTTAGTGTCATTTTCAAGAGTTCGTTCTGTATGTGATTCTTTTTGTCCAACTTTGGTCATTTGGTTTCAGATGGAAAGTTTCCATTATGAAGTGAATAGAGTAGAAATGAGATCAAGACCTATGCATCATGTGACATAGGCAAAGCTATCTTTTGGGGGGACTTCACTTTGTTAACAGAAGAGATCAGATGTTCAGCAAAGGGCAGGGGACAGTAGATGTCTCTCACTTTTCTGGCACTTTCCAGGAGTTTCTGAAGAAAAATATCTTCTTCTCAGGAGTAAGCATCATGGCCTTGCACTGGTTGGCTAACTGACAGGCTTTTCCGAGGAACTTCTTAGTTATCTTACATAAATAAATATTCTGGCTTCACTCTTCCGTACGGCCCTTATGATAACGATGAGATGTGGCCAAGCATTAGGACTGCTGAGAAAGCACACAGAAAGGGTAGAAGATGTCCATGCCAGGTCAAATGAACCAGGGGACAAAATATTCCAACTGATTCACACAGGGCTGAGTAGAATATGACACAATAATTTAGGTCGCAAAGGGGATAGATAGAAGTGTGTGCAACTTTTTTTTTTAAAGATTTATTTATTTATTATGTATACAATATTCTGCCTTGATGGATGCCTGCATGCCAGAGGAGGGCGCCAGATCTCAGTAGATATGGTTGTGAGCCACCATGTGGTTGCTGGGAATTGAACTCAGGACCTCTGGAAGAGCAGCCAGTGTTCTTAACTACTGAGCCATCTCTCCAGCCCCAGAAGTGTGGAACTTTTTATTCTGTTTTACTCACTCATTAGATGAACCTGGAATGTTAACCATACAAGGTGGTTCCTTCAAAGGCAGGGATACAAAACCTGTTACCTGCCCAGAGGACTGGGAATGGACCTGGTTAGTAACCTGGTTACTTTCGTGCTATCTGTGTAATGCACACCACACTGGATTCTCCATCAGACCATTATCATAAATTTACTTTCTGTCAATCTATAGAACCCATCTGTATGGAAGGTGTCATCTGTACTTTACAAAGAGTTTCAATGTGGTCCACATGGGATCTTTATTTAGCTTACTTTGTTCCTCAAGGTTATTTATGTATGCTTTAACTTGCACACAAGCTTGAGTTAATTATCACCAGGAAATTTTTAACCAAATTGTACTATGCTTAAGTATGCCTAAAATAAATTTCTTGAAATCAGATTCCCAAAATTTGAAACAACACTGGCTACTTAGTTGTACTGAACTGAACTGCTTTCTTGCCTCTCTGGGATTGTTGCTCTGTTGACCATAGAGGTGAAAGACATGAGCCACCAGTTGGAACCTTGCCAGTAAGCCATTAGCCTTATGGTAAAATATAAAATACTATAAATAGGTTAACCAAAAATATAAGAGCTAGCTAGCAATACGCTTAAGTGTTTGACCAAGCAGTGATTTAATTAATACAGTTTCTGAGTTATTATTTCATGGTCTTGGCAGCCAGGAATGAACAAGTGGCCTCCCACAACAAATTGGCACTCCAATGCCAATGTGTGCTAGCTAAATCCACATAAAACCTGAGAAGACTTGGAAAGGCATTCTAGATACTAAAAAAAAAAAAAAAAAAAAAAAAAAGTTTAGCCACATTTTTTTCAGATGGGCTCTGCTTGCAGGTGGCATGCTGCAACTCCTTTAAGAGAGGTCTTCCTGATTTAGCACTAGCGAAACAAAACAAAACAAACAAACAAAAAACCAAAAACTGTGTGGTTTCAAAATGGCAGCACAAACCACTGTGTTCAACTTGTTGAGGCCAGCGTGGTCTACAAGAGCTAGTTCCAGGACAGGTTCCAAAGCTACAGAGAAACCCTGTCTCAAAAAACCAAATAAATAAATGAATATCCCTTTAAGATATTTTGAAGATATTCCATGACTCTAACCTTAAATTACACCTAAATATCCTATAGATGCTTTCATAGACAGATCTTCAAAAGGACAAGAAGCTTGCTTTTTTTTGTTTTGTTTTGTTTTGTTTTTTGAGACAAGTGAGGTTGGAGGACAGGCATACTGGTTTCCCAGAGAACCAACTCATCTAGGAAGTGTGTCTGGCTTTGGTCTAGACATTTTAAAAAATATCAGGGAAGTGTTCCTTCTCTTGCTAGGATGGTTACTTCTGCCGGGTTTGGCATGGCCATCTCCACCATGAAGTGGAATTGTTGTGTGACCTACATAAAGGCCTGGCCTGCAGCAGTCAAATAAGCAGACTAATACGGTTAATAGCTAGGCCTATGGAAATAAGGCATTCCCTCCTGGAAGATGGGAGCAGGCACCAGACCCTTATTTCAGTCACCATTCCCTCCTGTACAGGCTGCATGTGATTTGGGGGAGTGGTAAATTGTATAAGAGTTGCAAGGTTGACATGGCATAGGGGCTTTTCAGAGGTGAGTTATCCACACATGGGGTAGGAATTCCTGGTGCTGTATCTACCCAAGGGTCACCCACAGTCCTCTAAGTAACCCAAATAAATACATTGGTTCAGCATGCTGTGTTGTGGAATATGAATTTAAGATGTGTTCAACTTGTTTATGCTCTGGAATATTTGTTTAATGATGGAAAGGTGTGTTGCATTCTTTTGTGTTATATTCGTCTAATGCTGTGAAACTGAGTTACTTTGCCTGTCTAAAACACATGATTGGCCTAATAAAGAGCTGAGCAGCCAATAGCTAGGCAGGAGAGAGAAATAGGTGGGGATGGTGGGCAGAGAGAATAAATAATATGAGAAAAGGAGGCAAGGAGGATGTCAAGGCCACCTAGCCACACAACCAGCCATGGAGTAAGAAGGAAAGAAAGGAAGACAGAATAGAGAAAGGTAAAAGCCCAGCGGCAAAAGGTAGATGGTATAATTTAACTTAAGAAAAGTTGGCTAGAAAGAAGCCAAGCTAAAGATAGGCATTCATAAATAAGAGTAAGTCACTGAGGGTTCATCTGGGAGCTGGGTGATGGGCCCCCAAAGAGTGAACGTGTAGAACAGCGACAACAATGCTGGGCTTAGACAGGGTCCTCTCTTCAGTCCGTTGGTTCTTTAGAGGGTAGCTATTTCTTTCCTATCTTCCCAGAAGAAGGCCAGCAATGTCTTCGTTCTCCCTCAATTTATCTGCATTAGAGTTTCATTGCTGCAGTAACAAGTTACCACTAGTTTAACAGATTTTTAGTTGATTATTACCTTAAAGTTCTGCGTGTCAGAATTCTGACTTGGGTTTACTTGACTGAAGTTTGTGTCACAGTGTTCCTTTCTCTAGGGAAGGAGACAGTCCTGGATCATAGGAAGGGCTGGGCAAATCCCACTTACCATTGCTCCAGGATAACTTCATGCTGTGGTGAGCCCAGGACTTTCCCCAGTGTTCCACCAATACCTGTACTCCTTGTCTTGTGGTACTCTTCTTTAGTCTGTGAGCTCAGTACTAGCATGAGGCATCCTTCTCACATTTCAAATCTTTCCTTCTGTCTTACCTCTCTTTAAACCATCAGGAAAGGCTTTCTGATTTAAGATCTCAGGTGGTTATACTGGCTCTGTATAATCCAGAAGAGTCTCGCAATCTCAAGATGTATACCCTTAACTGTATTAGCAAAATCCTGTTGGTTACAAATTATAACCTATTAGCCAATTCCAAAGATTGGAATTTGGAGATCTCTGGGGAGGGTCCATTTTCTATCTACTATTTAAAGGGATAAGAAATCATTCTATTTTTCTTAAAAAAACCTTTTATTTCTTGATAACTGAATGAAGTAAATAAGCATCAATTTAGTGTCTACTATATACAAGACAACATGCAAGATGCCGGCTGTTCTGTCCTGTACCTTTTGGCAACTGTGTAGTGTGGTAAATATTTGCAGGGCCAATCAAACTTATTGGGTCTTCTCCTGAGGCACACAGTGTCCTGAAGGAGCCAATAACATGGGATCCAGCTCAGTTTTCACAGATTAGTGACTGGGTGTGCAGCGAGGAGTTAACAGTAGGAGGACTCGTGTCATAGTAGTACTGTCACAGTCACCAAACAGGAGCGATTCAGGTCACCGAACTCATGTGGTGATTCTGATGTGTGCCATGGTGTCAGCCTAGTGTACGTACATGTGGTTTTTGTTTGGCAGGAACTCACACTTCAGTTCATAAGCTATAGAGCTCCAAGCAGTTTGAACACAAAGCAGAGCAGGAGTTCAGGTGTTAAAGGACAAGTCATGCATGCTTTGTATCCTTGGGAACCCGAGCTACAACCAACATCACAACTGATGTGAGCAAGAAACAGAAACCTTCCTTGTTTCTGTCAGCAGGGAATGGGAACTGTGGCCAGGGCACTTCACTAACAGATGAGTAACAAGAGGAGACAGTTCTCCAATTATATATATATATATATATTTCTCTATCATCTGTTCTAGCTCTTGAAAAAGAAAATCTAGGTGATATTAGAACAAACTGCTAATGCTCAAAACACTAAAAGACACCAAATACTGAGAAGAGGAATACACACTTGTAGCTGGTGAGAACGCAAAATAGTAAGATTACTTGAGAGACAGTTTGGCAGTTCCTTGCAAAACTACACACACTTTTGCTCAACCATCCAGCTCCTTGATATTTACCCACAAAAGGGAAAAATGTGTTAACATTAAAAACTCCCGCACAGGTGCTTACAGCAGCTTTGTACACAGTTGCCTAAGTATGGGAGCAACCAGGCTGCCCATCGGTAGATGAATAAATAAATAAGCTATGGAACACTTGGTGATGGAATTTTGTTCAATGTTTGCCAACGTTGGGGTTTCTATTGCTATGATAAAACACCATGACCAAAAATCAACTTGGGGAGGAAAGGGTTTCCTCCAGTTTATTCACAGTCCATCCTAGGAGGAAGTCAGGGCAGGAACTCATGCAGAGGCAGCCACCTGGAGGCAGGAACTGAAGCCATGGCTTCTCCCCATGGCTTGCTCGGACTGCTTTCATACACAACTCAGAAGCGCATGCTCAGGGGTGGCACTGCTCTGCTGTGGGCTGGGCCCACTCACATTGATTATCAGTTAAGAAAATGCCCTACCGACTTTTCTACAGGCAAGCTAATGGTCTAGGCAACAGGACACTAACTAACCCAAACAGGAAATATGGAAATAGAAAATTAGCTAAGGGTTTTCCCAAAGAATGCCATCAAAGGTCAGCTGTGCTCAGGGGGTTCTGGTTCCACTTTTGAACAGTCCTAAGACCAACTCTCTGAACAAACAGCTACAAACTCTGGACGCTGAAGAGAAACTTCAAACAACAAGTGATGGAGCAATGTCCATGTTGGAAGGAGGAAATAACTCCACGGAGACAAACACGTCCTGGGTTTTGTCTGGTGTTTCATAGATTTTTTTTTTTACTTGAGAGAAGACCAAAAGTTAAAATTCAGTTTGTGTTATTGACTAGATCTAATCCCTGCATAGACTTAATAGAGTCAGTAAATTCAAAGTTAGCTCAACAGGAAATCATCCAATATGGAGAACAGAAAGATTGGGTGCAACAGAAGAGAAAACTCTATAGATACGTGGAACCCATAATATGGAGGTAAGTGTGAAGAGATGATTTTTTTCCTTACTGACCATACCTTGTCTTTTCTGCATTTGGAATACATGAGTTTCACCTATACTAAGTTTTATGCCTTTCAGGATGAGCCACTGCCCAGCCCATAGTTTTCTTTCCATGAAGTCTCCTATACCCATTGGCCTTTAAAGTTTATTTCCTCATCTTCTACCTTGCAAATTTTAAGTTTAATTGTATGCATGCATGCACACATCATAAAGGGTACATATGACTGATTTTTTTCTATAGTGAAGTGCATTGTATAGAATAAACTATCCACATTTGTTTCACACGAAGGAGTAGATTGATCAAGACCTCAGACTAAATATATGCATATATTCCCTTCTACAATGTGTGAGCAATGTGTGAGAAAGATCATTTAAAGATAACAAGTGTAGCTAGATAGTGGTGGCTCACACCTTTAATCCCAGCACTCAGGGTGCAGAGGCAGGCAGATCTCTGTGAGTTCAAGGCCAGCCTGGTCTACAGAGCGAGTACCAGGAGAGCCAAGGCTGTAACACAGAGAAACCCTGTTTTGATAAAACAAAACAAAACAAAACAACAACAAAAAAGATAACAAGTATAATTAAGACGCTGGTTATTGACAAATTGTATCTTTGTGTTAGAACAACTTTGAGCAATTTCAGAAAGGCTGTCGTCAATCAGAAACTAGGCTAACAGAGATGGCCAAAATAGAGCCCCAAAATGTCTTTAGTTTGGCAATTTGAAATTATTTTTAAGACATTTTTCAATTTTCAAATGTAAAAAACCCTATTTAAAGGCTACATAACCTACCCCAAGACATCACCATTTAGGGTGTTCAAATACACTATGGGAGACATTTCTCGTTCAAGCCACCAAATGTTATTTAGGGGCTTCTTAATTTTTCTTTTTGTATTGCAAACAACGTTAATGAACAACTTTTAATTTATAGCCTTATTAGTATTGCTGAAGAATAAAATGTAATTTATGGGTTAATGAGCTATTAGCTATTGAGAGTTTCTACCAGTCTGTCTTGTAGCAATGTCTAATCCCATAAACACAACCTATTATCTCATCATTAGACCATTCTGTTCTTACAGACATACCCACCCATCTATATCTCAGTGCTATTACTAGACAATAAATCTGTGGAGCCGACTTAAAATATTTGGGCTGGGGACGTGGTTCAATAGATAAAGGGCTTGGTTGTTAAGTATAATTACTGGAGTTTGAAATCTCCACAACCCCAACTAGTCAACTGTGGGCATACCCTGCCTCAGCTGGAGAGCTGTCAAAGAAGACAGCCAATATCAACCTCTGGCCTTCAAGTGTGTATGCACACCTGAGCACATGCACCCACACACACATCTGCACCTATATACACATACAGATATGCATACACACCACACATACATACATGAAAAGAAAGAAAACTAAGAAGTGAAAATAATGTGCCATTTTCTATTTCCTTAGTAATATGCCCCAGTTTAGGTCACTTTTGTCCCCTTCAAATATAAGAAGTTTGCACGTATGTATGTCAAGAGGTAAACAAACTTTATTATTTACTTTGTGGTAGGATCTACAATGAAACCCAGATTAGCCCAAAGCAGGTGATCCTCCAGATATTCTCAACCTATGGGTCGCGACCCCATATGTAGATCAAATGTCCTACATATCAGATTTTTATTGCAATTCATAGCAGTAGCAAAGCTGGACAGTGATGGTGCACGCATTTAATCCCAGCACTTGGGAGGCAGAAGCAGGTGGATCTTTGTGAGTTCAAGACCAGCCTGGTCTACAGAGTGAGTCCAGGACAGTCAGGACAGAGAAACCCTGTCAAAAAAGAAAAGAAAAGAATAAGTAAGTAATGACAGTAGCAAACTTACAGTTATGGAATCATTTTATGGTTGAGGGTGTAATCACAACATGAAGATACATTAAAGGGTTGCGCATTAGGAAGGCTGAGAACCTCAATTCAGTTGAAGAGTCCTACCTTTATTTCCGAAGTGCTGGGATTTCCTCCATGGTGTCCAGCTAATTAAAAAAGCAAATTAACACTGTCTCATTGAAAAGAGAATAGAAATGTCCATTATATGCATGAGGAAATGGTAGAAATGGCAACAAAACAGAACAGTCTAACACAGGCCTATATGCCTACGGTAAAGATAAGTGCAGAGTCTTTAGTATTTAGAATTAAAATAATGTATCAAAATTTTACAAAATTAACTCAGAAAAAAAAGAACCCCAATTCTACCAATCTAGCACAACCATTTTGTGCATCATCTTGCTTCTCTGCCCCATTTTCTAGAGCAGTTGTATTTGGAATGGATGTAAAGTTCATGCTCAGCATTTACAACTTGACATCATAGCCATCTTCTGTTTTCCTCATCTTCATAATGGGTAATTTAGTAATTGCATAGTAAATGATTTCCCCAATGGACCCTTAGGTTGTTTCCAGTGTTTGGTTGTCCAAGTCGAATCATGCTTTGTGCTAATAGCATTTTGTGACTAGTAAATTATTTCCTCGGGAAAAATTCCCAAGAGACACATTGTTGAATAAAAAAGGCTATAAACATGTTTATTGTCCTTGCTACATGGCACCACATTATTAGGCTAAAGGACTCTAGTATTCCCACTGAGTGCAGAGTCTGACATGTTCAAAAGAAGCCATGCTATTTTTTTCATTTCCAACAATTCAGTGAGTTAGAAACATCAGAAGCCCTTATAAGTTAAAATAACCAAATATTGAATAAAATGCAAATATCATCTACTTAAAGAGAATTACTGAATAAAATATAAACATCATCTACTTAAACTGAATTACTGAACTGTCAAGAAAGTAAAGAACCTAAGATCTTCACAGTGAATCAAAACCACCCACTCCGACTTATAACAAAGCTGGCCATCACCTAGGGGTTTGCAGCACACTAATGAAATGTTGACGCTGCATCCTTCCTGGTGTGTCTTACTAGGAGACACAGGATTCAGTGTAACCCACTACTGGTGATGGTAGTTTGATCACTGGCTTGCCTTCTCCATTATAAAGGGATGCCTTTTTATCTGGAAGGAACAATGAGCAGGGTGATTTTGTAAAACTGTGCCTACTCCGCTCCTCAGCCATCTTTATGCAATGATAATACAGCTGTTAATAAGACTGTCTTGAGCTGGTGATTACAGTGGTCTTTTAAAGATAAGTGTCTTCTCTATTTACTACTTAATAGTCTTCAGAACAACTAATATATTTTTTTCTCCCTTATCTGTACACTTGTATTTTATTCCTTCATCATCTATTATTTTTAATATTTTTTGATTCTCTAATGGTTTCCAATACGGTCCTCAAAGATCACTTCAGGTGACTCTGTGTGTCTTCTTCTTCTATTCCATAAGTCTGTGGACACTTCCTTACCCCTGGCTCAGGCTTACTGACCCTTCCTGTTCAAGACCTGGAATCAGTAGTGTTTCCAAGAACCCCCTGGTCCTGTTAGTAGATGACAGCATCTGTAAACTAAATTCTGGGCAATAAATCACTTCTACCAGAATATCACTGAAGCATACATTCATTCTTGGAGATCATCTTTACTACAGACTCCTAGAAGTGGAATCTGATTGGTGCAAAGCTAAACGTGTATACTCTCTTGTTAGTCATTGCCAAGGTCCCCTTTAGGGCGATGGCACTGTTTACAGCTGCCCGAGTTGTTCTAGTTAGAGTTAGCCATCAATATGACACAGATTAAATCGCCTCGTGGGTGGAGCTTCTGCTGAATAATTGTCTTCATCAGGTTTGCCTGTGAGGATTTGTTTTGACTTTTAACTGACGGAGGGGGGCCCAGGCCACTGTGAGTGGTATGATTCCCTGGCAGGTGGTCCTGAGCTAGATACAGAAACAAGTGAGCATGAGCCAGAAGTAGCCAGTAGGTGGTGTTCCTCCATGGTTTCTGCTTCAAGTTCCTGTCCTGACTTCCCCTAGTGACGGACTGTAACCCACAAGCTGAAATAATTTTTTTTTCTCACTTAACTTGCTTATCATCAGAGTGTTTGTTTTTTTTTTTTTTAAATCACAGCCACAGAAAGAAATGAGAAAATTGGTGATGATGGATAAATTCTCCTTAGCTTCTCAACAGGGTGCATTGCCAAGCACTTAAAGATGCCTTTGCTTTAAATAGTTTGCCCTCATCTGTCCTTTATTTCACACATGTGTGTGCAGAAACACACACACATATGTATATATACATATATGTGGATATATAGATAGATCACCAGATACAGCCCAGACTAAAAATTAACCTTTGATATGAAACTTTTGTATTGACATTCTGAGAAAAGCTGCTTATGTGGAATCAGTGTGTCCAAAGGTAAGAAGGTTTTGCTTTCCATCTGAAAGAAGAATGGCTCTAAAAATAATACACTAGGAAAAATTCACATCCTATCAGGTGGGATTTTGTGAGGAGAAAAGTCAAATATCCTTTAACGTTCTACCAGTCAGCAAAACAGATTTCCAAACAAGTTCTTCTTGCCTTGAACTTTTACATAGTATTTGCAAAGGGGGAAGATGAGTGTGCAAGCCAGCATAAAGATTGCAAGAAAACAACTTCCATTCCTGCTTAGGTAAGTAGAAATGAATCATATTCTGAACAAAATGTTTTATGCATTTTTTATCAATGGTGCTTTTTTTTCCTCTGGAGGAGAATCAGTGCTCACAGAAACATTAAGAAGTTGGAATTTGAATTCTGTACTTAGCACACAGAAAGGTAAGTATATGTAAAGCGGAAATTTCCCAGCTAGTGAGAGAGCCATTTTCTCTAGGAATGTTTCTCTTAATCACATATATAATGTATACATATATAATTTGTGAAAGAAGTATTGTATATTCATATTAAATTGTTCTCAATACATTGCTACTAAAATTATAGCATAATGAATAATCTAATGCATGCATTTTTATATTGTCAGTGGCATATTAGAGAATATCACTGTGAAGGAAAACTGTCCATGTAGTGTGTTATGGTTCTTTCAAGAAAGAAACACAATGCAAAGAATTACATATGATATTAATGTTGGACTCTAGCGTTCAAACACTGAGGAGTCGCCCCCAGAGACCACCTCATACACCACAGCCAATGCAAAAACATGAGGATTTTATTAATTCTGTCATGACAGGGTCCCCCAGCATTCGGGAAGCCGAGGGACCTCAAATAGCTGGTACAGTATACTTTTAAAGGGGCCACAGAAGCAAGGGGGGTTGTTCTTTGACTATTCTGATTGACTTACTTGAAAGGGCTATTACCAATAATTGACTGGAGAGCTGTTGCCAGATCAGATGAGGTAAGAGGTCATTTTGACCCCGTTTCCCAGGGGACTGAACCAAAGCATATATATATGGGTAATTGTTCAGGAACTGAGTACGTGCGAGTGTAGCTGTTAGGTCCTTGGTTCCCAGGGGAGGAGGGGAAGCACTATGGCACAGAGGCTGAGAGGATTCAGAATTGTCAAAAATGGCTTCAGGATTGTCTTAAAGTCTTACATTCCCTCCTCTTATTTGGTCAAATATCTCAATCTTGAGATATTAGTAAATTTGGAGGACCAATTGGATCTGTACACAGAGATTAACAAACCAGTGTTGTTTTCTCATAATAGGGAGGTCCTGCTGACAAGCATAGCCAACAAGATTGTGTCAAGCTGGGGTCAGTACTATTTAGCAAAGAAAAGGCTCCCACTATCAGATTAAACAGTCGCGGGCCTGTATTAGAGCTTGCCAGCAGTGAAGCAGGAGTTGCAGAAGGGTTTTTAGGACTAGGAGTGGAGCCCAGGGCCCTGGAAAGGGGGGCTACCTCAGCAAGGGCTAGCTGGCCCTGGTACTATGGTCATTGGAGGTGTTACAACAACTCACAGGGTGAACAGAATCCCTATGTCTTTTTTTTCTGGATCAAACAACTATAAACCCCAAGTGTTGCCTGTTAACTGGTTAGCTTTTTTTTTTTTTTTTAGTGAAAGTGATTGTGATTTTAGACTTTTTTTCTGGTGTGGTACGGGTGTAAGAGACTAAGTCCTTTTTGTTAACCCTCAACCAGGAGACATTGACATTGGTTTTACAGCCCCAGGCAGAATAATAAAATATTTTAGCCCCCCTCCCCCATACTGCAGAGTTTGCTTTCGCCCCCGGACAAATACATCATTCCGAATATTTGTATACAGGATAAAGTTTTTGGGGGTTTGCTCAGTATCCTCCCAAGAGTAATTTGCTAAACACAGGTCAAAAGTTAGCTGAGGGAACCAGGTATTCAGGGGATGAACTCCAGTGGCTAGCCTTAAGGCTTGCCCAGTCTCAAAGTTAGTCAGGGTCCAGATTAAACATCAGGGCAAAGATCAGCAAGCCTGGAAGAATCAGGCCTCCTTGAGAGGATTTTGGGTACGTTGAAACTTTTATTTGGATGGTCCTGGGTTGTCCTGTGAAGGTGCAGGCTTGACGTGAGACACATGTATCCAGGCTGCAATACCGTCCATTTTGAGGGCAGTAGATGTAGGGTCCCTTCCAGCGAGGTTTCTCTGCAGTCCCTCCATTCTCTGCAACTTGCTACGAATATCTGATGCTGACTAGCCTATAAAAGACATCATTGCATTGGCTTGGCGATCTGCTGCCGTAAGATCAAAAGGGGTTTACATCCTGTACCCCTCCAATAGTCTTTCTAAAAATCCTGTAGGAGTACTATCAGACCTTTGTACTATTGCTCTTACCTTAGCCAAATTAGCAAATTAGTGGGGTGCTTTGCAACCCCCCTCCTTTTTTTTAGACCCGCCAACTGGACTCTGGCAATAAAGACGGAGCTGCTCCCTACCAGCTGGAGTATTGAAGTCCCATCCTCTATCTTGTCCTGTGATTGGGTTGGCCTGCTGTCAGCTCCTGGGACATTCTTCTTTCCTCTGTGGTTAGGAGCACCTGTAAGAGTTGCTGGCAATCATCCCAAGTGGGCTGATGAATAACCAGAACAGATTCTATAAGCCCGGTCACGGCCTGAGGGTCCCGAGAAAAGGAAGGGTTATAAGTAAAGATTAGAGGCAGAAAAAGGCAGTATTGTAATTGGCCTGTTACTGAGCAAAGGGGGAATGCTTGGGAGATCACTCTGTCTAGTGGACATCCCTCCCCTGTCCCAGCATAGACACTGAGTACTGGTTTTCAGGGCTAGGGCTCGACCAGCGGGGCTCCTCAGGAATGAAGTGCTTCCTCTGGGGGAGGAGGAGGGAGAAGTCTGCCATGCTTGGCTGGATATCAGGAAGAACCGGAGGTGCCTGGATTCTGGGTTTCTTTTGCTCCTGTACAGGAAAGAGAGAAGACAAAGGGCTTGGGGAGGGGCAGCCATCACCTCTTCCAGCAGTGGGGCTGCTTTCGGAGTCAGGGAAACTGATGATGGCCAGGGGACCGGTGCCAGGTTCTGAATTCCTGCAGGTGGATTTTAACAAAGACAAACCGACATACAAAAACAAAAAATACAAAGAGACAGACATAAACTCAAAACCAGAAGCTGGTGCTCTCACCATCACTCTTGTGTAGAACTGAAAATACACAAGAACAAAAAGACAGACATAGACTCAAAATCAGAAGCCGCGCGGCAGCAGATCCAAAAATATAGACAGAGGATCACATCTCCCCTGGAGATTAGGGTGACCTGGTAGCCCCTTCTTCCCATAAATGCCCATGAAACGTCTTTCACGGCTAGGGCAAGGGATCTCAGGACACGTCTGCCTCCTCCCTTAGCCCCGTCTCAATACAGACCCTGTGCAAGTACAATTTTCAAATTACTGATTCACAATTACACAGAAACAGAAACACAATACACAAACAGACAGACATAAAAATGAGCTCGTTTCTTTATACCTCAACTCGGTTTAGAGTGCGTCTGGGAGCGACTCGATTCCCGGTCAGGGAACCACATGTTGGACTCTAGTGTTCAAACACCGAGAAGGAGTCGCCCCCAGAGACCACCTCACACACCACAGCCAATGCAAAAGCATGAGGATTTTATTAATTCTGTCATGACAGGGTCCCCCAGCATTCGGGAAGCTGAGGGACCTCAAATAGCTGGTACAGTATACTTTTAAAGGGGCCACAGAAGCAAGGGGGGTTGTTCTTTGACTATTCTGATTGGCTTACTTGAAAGGGCTATTACCAATAATTGACTGGAGAGCTGTTGCCAGATCAGATGAGGTAAGAGGTCATTTTGACCCCGTTTCCCAGGGGACTGAACCAAAGCATATGTATATGGGTAATTGTTCAGGAACTGAGTACGTGCGAGTATAGCTGTTAGGTCCTTGGTTCCCAAGGGAGGAGGGGAAGCACTATGGCACAGAGGCTGAGAGGATTCAGAATTGTCAAAAATGGCTTTAGGATTGTCTTAAAGTCTTACAATAAAAGTTTTACTCAGCCGGGCGGTGGTGGTGCACACCTTTAATCGCAGCACTCGGGAGGCAGAGGCAGGCAGATCTCTGTGAATTCGAGACCAGCCTGGTCTACAAGAGCTAGTTCCAGGACAGGCTCCAAAACCACAGAGAAACCCTGTCTCGAAAAAAACAAAAAAAAAAGTTTTACTCATTGGATTGACATATGTTATTAGAAGATAGATAGTCTATAGCGGCCATCTGTTTGCTGGGAAGTCAGAGAACTGGGTGACTTCTTAATTCAAGCAGATAGAAGGCTGGGAGTGTAGGTGGTCAGTGGAGTAGCTCCAGTCTGAGTTTAAAGGTCCGAGCTCCTTGGAGATACACCAGTGTGAGTGCATGGTAAACGACAAAAGCAGCTGCAGGCTGATGCCCACAGTCAAAGGCATCAGCAACAGATGCGCTCCCTCCATAGGAATGGAGTTTTCATGAGCCCCTTGCTAAAGGGCTTCCTTCTTTTTTAGCTGCCATCCCATCTGGGTCCCCACCCACAAGACGGTGCCACCCACATGCATGGTGGGTCTTTTCTCCTCCTTTGCTGCTGGTGGACAAGTCAACTACTTCTTTTCTTCCTCCCTCCCTCCCTCTTTCTCTCTCTCTCTTTCTTTTCCAAGACAGGGTTTCTCAGTGTAACAGCCCTGGCTATCATGGAAATAGCTCTTGTAGACCTGGCTGGCCTTGAACTCACAGAGAGAAATCTGCCTATCTCTGGATCCCAACTGCTGGGATTAAAGGTGTGTGCCACCACTGCCCTGGATGTCAACTATTTCTTAAAATGCCCCACAGTCACACCCAGATAAGTGCTTTACTATTCCTCTCAAGTTATTTCTCAAGTACAAATGAGTTGACATCAACCATCAGGGCCGGCGTAAGGTAAAAATACCAAGTTAGATGTGAAATACCTTTTCCTGTAGAATGAGAATACAAAATGTCCTAAGATGCCTTTAGACTCTTTAAGAAAGGACTGTATTATTTAGTGTTTTAAAAATCATTTGGCTGTGGTATTTTTCTTCCCTGAGCATCTCTGCATAGGGAACATATTTTACTAACCTTTTTGATGGAGGAAGGTCATTGGTTAAAAAAATAAAGAAACTGCTTGGCTGGCCCTCATAGGTTAGAAAATAGGTGGGTGGAGTAAACAGAACAGAATGCTGGGAGGAAGAGGAAGTGAGCTCAGACTCGACAGCTTTGCTCTCTGGAGAGAGGTCATGCTCCCCTCTCCCGGGCAGACTCAAGCATTGAAGCAAGCCGCCAGGTCAGACATGCTGAATCTTTCCCGGTAAGACCGGTGCTATACAGTTTATTAGAGATGGGTTGATCGGGATATCAGAATTAGCCAGTAAGGGCTAGAGCTAATGGGCCAAGCAGTGTTTAAAAGAATACAGTGTCAGTGTAATTATTTCTGGGCATAAGCTAGCAGGTGGCCGGGGTGCTGGGGACGTAGCCCCACCGCTCATATTACTACACCTTTTCTATGTAGCTATTCAGGGGAGATTCTGAAAAGTAAGTCTGGGTCACCATTTCACAGGAAGGTAAAGATCTCTCTGCTTCACCTTCCATAGTCCCATCCACGCTTTCTGGAGCCTTGACAACGCTGCTCGTGACCCAGAGCACGACTCTGTCTGCTGCTCCTTTCCCATTACTCTCTCCATGACACGTTTCCAAGAAGCCAGGTCTTCAGCATATCTAGAACTCTCCCAGCAACCCAGACTAATAGGTTTCTCTTTAGAACTGAGGCATGTGGACAGTTTCTATTCCAAGAAAACTTCCAGTTGCTGTCTGACATAGCTACCTCTGGCTGATTGTCTCCCAGTTGCTAAGCCTAAAACGAGAGTTTCTCTCTTCACATGCAGCCAGTGGCCATGTCAGAGAAGGACCAGGTAGCACTTGGGCTTCTGGAGTTTGGCCCACCAGAATGCAAGGCACTGGTTGGTGAATCTCGGATAGGCAAGGCCCCGAGGTCTTCGGCTCCAGAATGTCTCTTGCTACCACTGTGCCTCTACATGCTTGCTGCTGCCATTTTTCTCTGGTATCTGGCATGGTATGAACAGGTGTGTGGGGATCCCCACTGCCCTTAATGTAGTGTGATTATCCTGTGGAAATGTCACGTTCCACTGGGTATTTTTACCTATGTATTATTATGAAGGTGATTCTGTTTAATGGAAGTAATGATTTTATATAATAATAATGTTAGTTTAAATAGAATTTTGATGACTAAGGGTTTAAAACAAATATAGTAAGGGATTGTGATAGAGGCTATTTTAGTGAAAAAAATAATATAGGTAAAGGTAGGATATAGTGTTGCCCCTGGCCCTTAGGAAGTAGGGGCTTCAAAGTGTAGAAAGCAGGACCAAGGGAGTGTCACACAGCTAAGACTGATGGATGGGTTTCTCTCGAGGAGCCGTACAGACTGTCGCTTAGGCTAACGATTAAGGAAAACACCTGAGTCCCAGGAGTTAGCTCAAGTTCTTTTGGATGTTGGGAGATGTGTTCATGGGTTCCCGTGTGCATCATAATTAAAACAAAGCTTTAAACAACTGACTTCACATAACTAGGAAACCAAGAATTTGAAGGTTAGTTAAGATATCTGGACAGCACTCTAAAAAGCAACCTGCTTTTCTGGGAATTATAACAACTGCTGCCTATGTAAACAGTTAGAGCTGCAAGGCTCCTGCTCTGTGAGGAGTCTAAAAGACAATGTTTAACTGCTCTGGGTTGTTGGGGAAAATGCGTTTTTCATTTCACCCAGTTTTTCATTTCACCCACGGTATGTAAACTGTTGACTCACGTAAGGGAAATGAGAAACACGTTGTTTCCTTTTTTACTTGTATTCATTATAATCATTCACTTAAAAATAGAATGCTGCCACATTGTAATTTTATATTGGTAGAAAGATTCTGCTGGGGTCTATAAGCCATAAGGGGAAAACAAAGAAATGAGAAGGAAGACATCGGGAGAGACACAGAAGGGAAACATTAGGGTAGAAGAACAAAACAGAAAAATAAAACAGAGTAGAACCAGCAACCAAAGGAAGAATAAAATGAAAAAGAAGCTTTTATGTCCCAGAAATGAAGTTTGCATGTTTTTTCTCACTGACTACATCTCGTTCCTGGTCTCTCCGACCTGCAGAGGGCTGGCCCCTCTGTCTCATGCTGTATCAGATGACTGTGTATGCCCGTGGGCTTTTACACATCTCCATCTTCCTTTATTTGTATTATTTATCTTCTTTTTCTTTTTGAAACAAAGTGTCGCTCTGCAGCCAGGATGGCCTGGCACTCAAGACTTCACCCATCCCAGTCTCGGGTTCTTTGTGCTTCTCCTGCCCAAGCTCCCATGTGCTGGGATTGATTACAGGGATATACTCGGGTTTATATTTGTTTTTAATTATTATGATGTTTAAAATAAGTCCTCCAGTTTTTACAGATACCATATCAGATTACACAAGAAGAGCCCGAAGTCCAGAGAGATTTAAAGTCTTGCTCGGGGTCACACAGCCAGTTTGTGGCAGTACCCAGAACATTCTGTTGGATTTGCAGATGTATGGACCACTAGAAACAGATTTTCCTTCTATTCTGTACTGAGTCTCAGCGATCTGATAAAGTGGAAACTTTAGTGTATTAGACAATGAAAGTCCAGCAAAGCGTACTTAGGATTCAATTTTCTGGGCATTTCCATGTGGCTGAATTGCTCCTTCCCGTGCACTCTGAAGGTGCCTGATTTCTCTCGCAAGCTGTCCCAGGGCACGCATGGTGGCACGGACATGTCTGAGAAAATGGCTCATTTCTCAGAGTCTGTCAAGATTCGTTAATTAAAGGAAACATCTCGCTTGTTCAAATCATAGATAAAGACTCTCCTATGCCTATTACCTCAGCCAGACCGACCGGAGGTATCTCTTAATGAGATAAGACGGTAAAGCGGGACTTCTTATAAGGTATTATTCATCTCTTGCTGTCTGCTAGGAGCAGAAACAAGGGCTTGCTGGCGTAGTGACATTGCCATCTGTGTTCCTGTAACATTCCCCAGGGAGGGATCTCTGGAGACAGAACTCTTGTTTATTCTTCAAAATCAACATTATTCAACAACACAAAGGAACCTCTGAACACCAAACAGAGCAAGGAAATTCTGTTTGGAATGTCAGCCCAAAGTCTCCCATGGTCCCCTCTCTGTATAATGTGTGCCTGCGGCTCGTTGTCAGATGTATCTGAATACCTTCTAGTTGCTCCAGCGGGCACACAGAAGCTTTCAACCTCGAGTTGTTTATGGACGCAGCTGACATCACAGATAGGTGGCTTTGTCTGTAGACAGGACATTGCACTAGGAGGTGGTGCCAGGGTGGCTGGTGCAGTTGGAGTTTCCATTACCAGGCACGGTGCCCATTTTTCTATCTGAATGTTTCCCTACATTTCTGTTATTAGCGTTGCCCAATTTAGATGTGAGGGCTAGAACCTGCCATTTGTTGGAAAGGCCCAATTTGCTCTTCTCAGAATTTTAACATACTTAAAAGGATGTGATCTGTTTTGGGAAGCACTGTGGTTAGTTGTTTTTTTTTTCTCCAATTTTCCACAATGTAGTATCACCAGGAAGAGGGTCCCATTGAGGCATTGTCTAAATAAGGTCGACTTACGGATGTGCTTGTGGAAGATTTTCTTAGCTATCTCCACTGAAGTGGGAAGACCCACTCTGAATGTGGGTATACCATTTACGGGTTAGGGTCCTGGCCTGTGGAAGAGCAGAGAAAGGAAGCTGCTCAGTAAGTGTGCATTTGCTCATTCTCTGCTCTTGACGATAGATGCCACGAGAATAGCAGCCACAAGCTCCTGCCTCTTCTTTCCACAGTGATGGGCTATGATCTAGAACTGTGAGCCAGGATAACTCCCTTCGCATCTCAGTTGCTTTTTCTCCGTGATTTTTATCACAGCAATGGAAATAAACTAGGAGGGAAGGTGAAGGAGGCACGGACCAGGCAATGTAGCTTGTTCTTAGCTTATGGCAAACAACCAGAAAGTCACAAGAACCTCGGTCCCAAGTCCACAAGTTCTGCCTACAATTTGAAGGAGCTCAGAAGTAGATTAGTTTCTGAGGCTTCTAATAAGAGCCCAGCTGGCTGACACAATGATGTTGGCAACATAAACCCAGGAGAGGAAAACCCAATCCGTTCACAATAAATGTCGGCTGTTTTCACCCACATAGTTTGTAATGAATTGTTAGGATAATGATAGAAAATGTGCAAGCTAGACTGCCGAGCTCGCTCAGAGGGCAAAAGTACTTGCTGCCAAGGCCCGATGACCCAAGTTTGATTCCCAAGACCCACGTGGTGGGAGGAGAGAAGTAACTCTCTCAAGCTGTCCTCTGATCTCTACACCTGGGCTGTCGTATGTGCACATTCATGTGTGCATGTGGTCACACACACAACTAAATAAGTCATAATAAAAAAATGAAAAGGAATGGAATAAGCCCACAGTATCCCAGCATAGCAAATCATGTCAGACTGGGGCCCAAGTACCTGTAATTCATTGTGGGTGACTTTCTCTGGCCACAGACACCCACCTGGCAATGCAGGAGAGTTAACCATGCCTTCCCAGGACTGTCTTTCAGCCAGTAGTTGATGAATGGTAGATACACATTTTGAGGTTTTCTCGTAAAACTGGGTTCTGACTGTACCAGGTAGTAAACCCTTCTTGTTAGAGTCTTTCCTTCCTGTCTCTCTTTTTTACTGCGCTGTGTCGTTTCTTGGGACCATCTCTCAAATAAGTAACTTACACCAACCATGTTAGGACTCAGGTTCTTCAGAAAAATCCTCTCCAAGGATGCTGGCCCACAGTGCCAGGGTGGGAGAAAGCTGCTGGACCATTTACTTGTGTTAAAACAGAAGTGTACTTTCCAGGTGAGAACTCTGAGCTAGTATGACTTTAGCAGAAGAATATAAGCTTCAGGATGATGCAGATGTGGATTCAAGCCCAAGTTCTGCCAGTTGGTAACTGAAACAAAAACAAAAACAGATACGTTTCTTTTAACTTCTCTGGGTCTCTGTTTCATCTTCTGTAAGATGGGTTTAATGTCTTCCTTTCATGTCATAAGTATAAAGCAACATATGTAAAGTAGTGGCCAACAGTAGTTACTCATTAATGATGTATCTAAATCATCTAAAAAACCATTAGCAAATGTTTTCTATTTGAATGAACCATATCAGTTATGTGTTCCATGACTGATAGGAGTGTAAAGAGATCTAGGAACTTCAGGTGTGTTCCTACTTCTCTCAAATCACCTATTTTTAATTTAGAGAAAAAATGATCTCCTTGGCCATTTGGTATAATTTTATGCTATTTGGAACTGCTAAATTGTCTTCCTGATAATAATAAAAAAATCAAAGTTATATTTTCAAGCATCACAGGCTGAGGTTTTTCTACTGGGAAGGACTGAAAACAAATCTAAGAATAGTTCCTTAGGAAAAAAAATCTAACGTTTAAAATAAGCTGCACAAATGGCCGAGAAAAAAAACAAACCGGGGCTTTTCTCCCATCCTGAGCATTCTCTTGCCCTTGTTAGTATCAGACCCCAGGCAGCCTGGCTACACTCAGGAAAAGTTCAGCTAATTAACCAACCCAGCCCCATTTGCTTCTTCCGCTTGGGAATTCACCAGGGTTGGCTCACTTAGAAGATATTCTCATTAGTTATTCCTTAAATCCCTGAACAGAAAGTTCGGAAGCTGGGAGATAAGGTGCTGCCAAGCAGGAAGCAAAGTCACGGCAAGCTAGGAACAAAGCCATGCCAAGCAGGAAGCAAAACCATGTTAAGTTTCTCATCATCTTGGAAGGTCCAGAAGTGGGGTTAGAGAGTACAGAGTCCCCCTGAACCCAAGGGGAATATAAATAAAGCAAGTGAATGTGCACACCACACACACACACACACACACACACACACACACACACCTTTCTTCCTTGGTAATAAATAAGCCATCTACTCCCCATGTGTAAGAATTCAAAATGGCAGCTCATCCTAAACACCCTTTCTATTTGCTCAGCACCATCACAGAGCTAATCATCTCTGTGCCTCAGTTTTCCAGTTTGGCCAGAATTTTGATACCTAAGGATGTGCTTCCTTTTGTTTGATTTTGGTGAACATTTTGTTTGTTCAGTTTTGTTTTTGCTTTGTTTTAAGGCAAGCTCCTGTGCAACCCAAGCTGTCCTCAAACTCACTATGTAGCTATCTACATCCTCCTGATCCTTCTTGCGTGCCTCACCTTCCAAGTTCTACAGCTGTTTGCCATTACATCCAGTTGTGTGTGTGTGTGTGTGTAAGGGGATCCTCATGTTCTTTCTCTTACAGTCCTTGAACTTACGATGTAGTCCAAACAGACCTTGAGTTGACAGTCCCCCCTGCCTCAGCACAATGAACTCTGGGATTTCAAGCTTGTGACACCACACTCAGCTAAGGTCCATTTTACTGAGATGGTCAGGGCACTCTTCTCCACTTCTTCCCAGGGGTGTGAGAAGCAGAGTGGGCAGCACTGCTCCTACCTTAGCTGCTTGTCTGAAGGTGTTGACAAATCCCAAGGGAATTTTTGGGAAATGAATTGAGGGGTAGCCAGACCAATTTGACATCAAATGAACTTATGTTTCAATCAAACAAGAAACGCCTCTCTGTGATGTTGTGGCACAATGCTATTATATTAGCCTTTTTGTATCATTTGACTGTGGAAAAGAAGTATTTGCATGCTATAAATAAGATTGGCTCTTCACTAGAATTTTCTTCCACTACCCATGTCTATCATGATAATTTAGATGTATGTTCTCAAAGTAGGAATTTGGAGGTACCGAGGCTTTTTAAAATCCCAAAATAAGAGGTAAAATAAGCCTTTCCCAGAGGTAGGAGAAGGTGGAACTGCACTCCAGAAGGCAGGAGGGGAAGCTTTCCAGTTACACTCAGCAGTGACGGTTGAAACATGAATTGACATATCTATAGAGGGTTGTTTGTTTGTTTGGTCATACATGGTTATGGCCGGGGTTATGTTCCACCTTACCCCACAATCTGCCTTCTTTACGGGATGGTCTTGATTAGAACTCTAACACTTGTCTCCGTGACCCCGCATCCCCTGGTGGACCCTCATTGTCTCAGGAGTACTGAAGTGGTTAAAATCCTCCATGTGAAGGGTGTGGAAGGAAAGTGCTAAAGAAGCAGGGATATGTGGTACCCAGAGGAGCAGCCTAAGATGTGCTGTGTTTGCATCCTCTTCCTTCCTTCAGTGGATCATCTCCATGTCGGGCGTTCCTTCTCCCAAGGTTGAGATTCTCAAGCGTCTATACCAGCCTAGGTTGAGAACTGAGCAGCTCAGAACTAACTGGCTACATCTTCAGAGCTTGGGAGACTTAGTGCAGACTGAGGAACCTCTAAGCAGCTTGTTCCTCCCGAAATTTGTATTGCTTGAAGGGAATTAATAGCCAAAACCCCAACCATTTATGTCTCACCCAGTGTCCCTTTCTACAACCCAGCAAAAGTGATTGCCTCTCAGCAGTACTAGACAAGATGAATCAGATGATGCTACTACAGAAGGCTGACTAGCCCCTCACCCCCACACCCAGGGCTTCCTCAGGACGTCTGTTTATGGCTTCTCTAGCAACCCAAGCAAGAAGAGCAGCTCCAGCAGCCACCAATGCCCACCTGCAGGATTTTCAGGCTCAGTCTCAGGGGCAAGACACAGGAAACATCCTGGGACAATGCAGGATGGCAGGGCGAGTGGGTTTGGAATAATACACCTCTCATTATATTTGTGTGTATCTTTAGACATAATGTATACAAAACCTCCTTTATATGAATCCCCCTTTATTGACAAATCTCTTCCACCACTGCTCTTCTCTTTCTTTCTTATACTGAGTTCTTTACCTAAAGAATATAATATTCTTTAGTATAATGATATAATTTATAAATATAAGTTTAGAATACACATTTTGCCCTTTGGCCTCAGAGAAAGCTTGCCTCTGATCAGGATCTTTTGGCAAATGTGACTTAGAATCCACTCCTTCCAGGCAAGACACAGTAGCCTTGTCTGTTATTTTCCCTTTTCGACTTATTTTCAATTTGCCGAGGAATCAGGGCCTGTTCTCAGGCATCCTTTCCTTCTTATTTACTGTTCTGGGCCTTTTAGCTGTCCCCATGCCTCACATCCCTTGGCAGAAAGCTTCAGTGATTGAGGGACTTCAGGAAGAAGAAGGCAAAGACTGGGAAGTGAGGAAGAGCAGATACCTCAGCATGGGCAAACAACAGCAGGCACCACCACCACGGCCTGGGCAGTCAAGGGATGGGGCCCTGGTGATTGGTTGCCTGGGTTTCAACAGCATATCTTTGTGTCGTTAGATGAGATGAAAACTAGTTAGATAGGTAGGTAGATAGATAGATAGATAGATAGATAGATAGATAGATAGATAGATAGATAGATAGATAGATAGATAGAAGAAACTGGTTCCTTAATTTCCTCAATATAAAGTAGGGATGGGGTACATATATCACAATTGATAGACTTAAAAAACAATACAAACAGACATGGCAACATTCTCAGAATAAAGCCTGCCACAGAAGAAGCACAGAAGAGATTATAGTCAGAGATCTACGTCATTAAGTAAGTATTGTATCCCTACAGACACTGTACCACGAATGTTGAAACTAGAAAATTAGTTATGAAAAACCCATAGATGCAAATGTATGATTGAGGACTGTTTATGACTCATTTTCAGGGTAAAATTTATCTTAAGATTTAAGTCAATGCACATGAATTTTTTTTTCCATTTTGAGATGGTGTCTTACACTTGTAATCACGGCTGAAACATGGGGTGGCCTCCAACCCTCATGTCAGCCTCCCAGATGCTAGGCTGGCAGGCAGAGGTCACACTTGCTTGACTACACTTTTTAAAAAATTAGACACATATTTGTCATTCATATGTAGATAGACAAACATATTATGTATGAACAGAACTTTTAAAATGTTTTATACTTTATTGTTTTTAACTGAACTATACATTTCCCTCACTCCTCTCCTCTTCTTTGCTCCCTTCTCTCCTTCTGCCTTCGCCCCTGTCCCCCATGCTCCCAATTTATTCAGGAGATCTTGATTTTTTTCTCCTTCCTAGGCATATCCATGTATTTCTCTCTTAGGGTCTTTATTCTTTAGGTTTTAGATTTAATCTTACCAAAGATCTAAGTAAGCAGTATGTGGGGTTACATGTCTACAACTGGTGAACAATAGCAACCATATTTAGCTACATAAAATGAAATGAAGGATTGAGATAGTGACAGTATCTAGAAAATGTAAGATGACAGGAAGGTCACAGGGGTAAATTTTTATCTCCCACTTAACCCTATTTTGTAGAAACAGGCATTATTTGGAATAGATGATGAAGCTTCATCATAACTGTAAGGATATGTGTGGGAATAACTATGTGAGAATACGCGTCTACTTCACAAATCTCTCCACTGTGCATGGTGCCGGTTGGAACGGGCTAAGGCAGCAGACAAATGAAGAGAAAGTGGCTACTGATGTATTAATGACGGCTAAGCATGAGAAAATGAGAGTGGCAGATCACGAGTGATATTTATAGCTTATGTTTATGAAGCTAATTTCTACACACGAGTGAAAACAGTAGCTAGGCTTTATGACACAGGAATTAAAATCACACATTTGCATCATACTTAATAAAATTGCATACAAATTATGAAAGCCTAGAACAAGGATTAGCTTGGAGTTTCCAACAACACTATGAAAGTTTTTTTTTAAAAGTGTAGTGCATATTTCCAGAAATCTTTTTGGATGTGGCTGAGGATTTCCTCTTTAACAGATTTTGATAATTATGTCCTGTGACTCACAGGAAGCCAGATCTCCTATAAAGAGGCTCCAGCAGAAGCAATACTCAGTGGTCCTTGACTGACTACACATCAAAACTGCTAGGAGAACGGAGGGACGGAAGCAGCAGCAATACACCTGAGAAATCCAACACCCCAGCGACCATTCCGCAAAGCAGTAAGTGCAGCTTCCAAGCCAGAGGAGCCTCGGGCATAAAGCATAGATTTATATGTGTGTACACATATGCAAAAAACCTCTGATAAAGAGATCTGTCTATGCTGTTAGAGCATTGTCATTAAGATCTGCCTTTTCTCTTTGCTTAAAATGATGAAAATCTTCAAGTTTGCGTCTATCCACCACAGTAAATGTCTCTGCAATAAGTAATGACGTATAGGAATCCTTGCCTAAAACCTCATGGTATCGCCTTAAATGCTGTGACAGAAGGGTGTGAGTAACCCAAACCTAGAATTTCCTTCTGTGGCTAATTCTGCACTTTCTCTCCTCAGAAGAGTATCTCCAGTCCTGTCTCTGGGTGAGAGGAATCACTGGAGCCATGAATGCCTCACAGTTTCTCTCCACTCTCACTTTTGGTAAGGTGGAGTCATCGGAGACCAGACTCTCTCATCTTCATCCTCCTGGGTCTTCAGAACAGGGTATCTTGATGTGTGGGGCTGCTCTGTGCTTTGCAGTGGGGTTAGCAGGACTGCTGACCTCTCTCTGTAGGGCTCTGCCCTCTGGTAGGAATAGTTAGTTTCCTTACATGGGAAGGATGGATCCTAGGTGACCTATTCAGGCATTGTGAAGATTCATCCATTTGCTTCCTGAAATGGGGCCTCAAATAGGGGTGTCATAGCAGTCAACAAGGCTTTGTTTTCTGTGACATGCAAGTGGTCTGTGGAGTTGGAGTGTTACATTATGATAAAGCATCAGCGGGTGGCCAGGCGCACAGTGATACACAGACATGCAACACCCCACAGATGGGCCTCTTTTTACTTTTAAAAATCATAGTTTGGGCCATCAGAAAGATCTCTATAAGCCAAAAATAAGACAACATAAAGCAGGACTAAATTTTTCTATTCCTTTCTTGACCCAACCCAGTGCTTCTCATTGGAGAGAGCATAGCTTGGTATTACAACACCTCCATGGAACTCATGACATACGATGAAGCCAGTGCGTACTGTCGACAGAAGTACACACATCTGGTGGCAATTCAGAACAAAGAAGAGATCAATTACCTGAACTCCAACCTGAGATTTTCACCAAGTTATTACTGGATTGGAATCAGAAAAGTCAATAACGTATGGATCTGGGTGGGAACCCAAAAGCCTCTGACCGAGGAGGCTAAGAACTGGGCACCTGGTGAACCCAACAACAAGCAGAAGAATGAAGACTGTGTAGAAATCTACATCAAAAGACTCAATGACCCGGGCATGTGGAATGACGAGAGATGTGACAAAAAGAAACTGGCTCTGTGCTACACAGGTATGAAGCTTCTTAATGGTGGTGGGGTGTTTCTGTGGGGAGGCAGCGTGGCAGATTTAGAGGATACAAACTAATCAGTCTCTGCTGTGCACATTTTCTGCTTTTAAAGAGATGGCTGTGGAACATTCCAGCAATAATGATATCTATTTGTTTTTTACTGATTGGTGTGAGTAAAGGCAAGAATGTATGGTTGTATGTATACGAAGATACATGTATACATATATATATATACATATATATTTCTATCAATATGCAGAGTATATATACTCAGATACAGTACATGTTTTTTTTTAGCATGACACCATCTTCAGAGATGTTACGAATTATTTTTTCTTGCTTGGTGCCAAGCACAGCTATTCTGCTGATGTCCATTTATTATCACCAAGTTATACAATAGCCTGGAACTGGAATCAGATGTGTCAGTAAAAATTCTGAGCATTAATGCCATTAGTGTTATCTGGATTGCACAGATTATAGGCTAAAACCAGACAAACTCAAATAAAAAAATGCATGACAAGCACCATACGAATTGATGGTCCTCATCTGTTTGGTGCTTTCTGCAGCTTCCTGCACTCCTGCATCCTGTAGTGGCCACGGTGAATGTGTAGAGACCATCAACAGTTACACTTGCCAGTGCCACCCTGGCTTCCTCGGACCCAACTGTGAGCAAGGTAAGTCTTGTCCTCACCTGTTCCTTTTCCAAAGCTGGGAACTCCCTCCTGTGGTTCAGATGGCTTGTCAGACGGGGCCACATGTTTCCTCCACCTGAATACACAAAATAAGAGCATTTAGTAACTAAGACTATCAAGTCAGACCTTCCTGGGTTAAACTCCAGACTTAATACTTATTACTTATGGCACCTTGACAAAGTAGTCTTATAGAATGTCTGAATATTTCAGTCGTATTAAACTAAACAACTTCATATGACAATTATCTGTATGAAGATAAACCAGCTTCATAGTCTAATGCTTCCATTGAGCCCAGACCACAGGAAATGCTCAATGGGCAATAATTATGGTGTCCAGTGTTCACTCTCCTATGCAAGGTGAGAGAGGAGCCGAAGTGTGACTTCGTTCTCTTTTTCAGTTGTGACGTGCGAAGCGCGGAAGGAGCCTGACCACGGAAGTCTGAACTGCACACATCCTTTTGGCCCTCTCAGCTATAATTCCTCCTGCTCTCTCAGCTGTGACAAAGGCTACCTGCCAAGCAGCCCCGAGACCACCATGCGGTGTATGTCCTCTGGAGAATGGAGTGCAGCTGCTCCGTCCTGCAAAGGTAACTTTCAATGTGCACTAAAGCTTCTCACTCCAAATTGCCTTAGTTCTTACCCAACTTACAACTTCTTTGTTGTTTCATTTAGTAAGATGTATTCTCTCTATGAGTTGTGTGGGCAATCTGGTGCCTGTTTGGTTTAACATGGCCCTTTTTCCATTATTTTTTTTTTTTTGAAATGGGTGTTTCTGAGGCCCTGGTGACATGGAAAGGAAGGTGTAAGGGAGACCATAGAAACACATCTAGACAGCTGCATGGCTTTCTCGTGGACTTTCTTGTTCAACTCTTCCATGCAATGGGACGAACTTTAACACTGAGTTGGTCAGGGAGCTTCACTATCTCTTTGTGCAGTTCTCTGGTCCTATTACAAAGATTCATTGCTCAGGTCCTTCGAATGTTCATACTGCTTTTACACCAAGCCATGAATCTTGATCAAGAGGCTGTTATTTTTGTTGTTATTTATATATGTAGTAAAATAGATCAGAGATCGTCCAGCATAGTCAAAGCAAAAATTAGTAAAAGAAGATGAAATATGACTAAAGACTAAAACATTTGTTATGGGTTTATCTATATGTTATCAATAATTGTTATCAAGAATATGTTATCAACAGTTTGGGTTTTGCTGGGCTATGGGAGTACACGCCTTTAATCCCAGCACTTGGGAGGCAGAGGCAGGCAGATCTCTGTGAGTGTGAGGCCAGCCTGGTCTACAAGAGCTAGTTCCAGGACAGGTTCCCAAACTACAGAGAAACCCTGTCTTGAAAAACAAAACAAAACAAAAATAAGTTTGGGTTTCACCCTTTGAAGATGGGTTTCACCTTCTTTTATAAACCCTACTTCCACAGAAGATGAAAACATCTATGGAATTTTCTTTGTGTAGAACTCTCTCTTCTCCTTCATCTCCTCAGTGGTTGAATGTGAAGCTTTGGCACACCCTACCAATGGAGTCAGGAAATGTTCCCCGAATCCTGGGAGCTTCCCATGGAACACGACCTGTACCTTTGCCTGTGATGAAGGGTACAGGCGAGTTGGAGTCCAGAGTCTGCAGTGTACCTCCTCCGGTGTCTGGGACAACGAGAAGCCCTCGTGCAAAGGTAGAGTTCTTCCGTGTGGCCATGCATCACGTTCTCTTCCTCAGCTAAGGCTTGAATCAGGCAAACCAGGTTTACTAATTTGAATGGGTGCTTGGGTTTCAGCTGTGACCTGTGATGCCATCCCTCAGCCCCAGCACGGCTCTGTGAGCTGCAGCAACTCAGCAGCTGGAGAACTGGCCTTCAAGTCCTCCTGCAACTTCACCTGTGACCAAAGTTACACGTTGGAGGGGCCGGCCCAGGTTGAATGCAGTGTAGAAGGGCAGTGGACACCACAGATTCCAGTGTGCAAAGGTGAGCAGTAAACTGTATCTTCTAATACTTTCATTTCTAAAACATCCATCATCTTCTGTCTTGAGCACTGACAATGACATCAGGCATCCCCTGTAACTATAGATACCAATTAAGAGGGCAACAGCAATACCTTTGAGATTTATTTAAAAAAAATGAATGCACAGCCAGGAAGCAGCACTGCAGGCAAATAACATATGGATTTTTGTTTGTTTCTAAACTAGGATATATTAAGAATACTAATGTGTTAGCATTGGTATAATAGAGTAAGGGGAATTCATAATGTAAGAGAAATCCTATTTTTAATGTAAAGTGCAGAATAATGAAAGTACTGCTTGAACCTCTCACTTTCATCACCACACCTCTAAATTCACAGCTAGCAGCAATGACAATACCCCCAGCTTGAGGTCTGTCACCAACAAGGATTGTTCTCATGCAGACATAAAAGCAATAAAATTTAATTCACTTTTCAGCAAGGACAAGAGTGTTCAAAAGACACAGCTTTCTTTATCCAGTGCAGGCATCCTCAGAGACAAATTTAGTATTGAGTGAGTTCCAGGAGCAAACACACACACACACACACACACACACACACACACACACACACACACACACAACACCAAACTTAAGCTAAGAGCAGGCAAATTCTGCAGGGAATTTTCTTTTCCTTTTTGACACCACACGGAAGTCTTCAGGACCCGTACCTTGTTCTTTGGTGATGTAAAACCTTCCCCTTTCTCCTCCCTCTACATATCAACCCAGTGTGGAGGCACCATATTCTTGTTAATGGTTGCCTCGTATTAGATGTTATTATCATAGAGATATTGGGTAATGGTGAAAACACAATCGCCTTTCTAGGAATTTGTGATGAAGAATTGTCTTGAGTTCTTTGAGCAAAGCTTTGTGCCACTTGAACTTGGCCATCAAAAGACAAATGGTCTCCGGTATCACCATGGTATTTTCTCTCCCTTTCTCTGATGTCTCAGCTTTCCAGTGTAAAGCCTTATCCAGGCCACCGCGGGGCTCCATGAAATGTCTTCCCAGTGATTCTGGACCTTTCCACAGTGGATCCAGTTGTGAGTTCTCTTGTGATCAAGGATTTGAACTGAAGGGACCAAAAAGGCTTCAGTGTGGCCCAAGAGGGGAGTGGGACAGCAAAAAGCCCACATGTTCAGGTATTTTCTCTTTAGAAATTCTCTTTCTCTGTCTCCTTCCCTCCCTCTCCTCTTTCTCTACCGCAAGTTCCGTGTGTGGAGATCAGAGGCCAACTTGCAGAAGTCGATTTTCTCCTTATGTATGGGTCCCAGAAATGAAATTCAGGTTGTGGGGACTGGCGGCAAGTGCCTTTTCCTGTCGAGCCATCTTGCTGGCCCCCTGCGACATACTTTGAATTTCACTACAAGATAGACACTACTGAACATCTTTGTGGCTTGGTTATCCTAAGACTCCTACGATAGTCCAATGCTTAAACCTGTGCATGGCTCCTCTATTGCAGCTGTGAAATGTGATGCTCTCCCTCAGCCCCAGAACAGTGTAATGGAGTGTGCTCATGCTACTAACGGAAACTTCACCTACAAGTCCTTGTGCAACTTTCAGTGTAACAAAGGCTTCAGATTACATGGATCAGCTCAGCTTGAGTGCACATCCCAGGGCCAGTGGACCCAGGAGGTGCCCTCCTGCCAAGGTACTATTGAGTTCAGATTCTCAGGACACACATCCAGCTAGCCGTTCTGTGGTGAGGTTTTTCTGATTCCTACCATGGCTGTGTCATTTGCAGTGGCACAGTGCTCAAGCCTTGAAGTGCCAGGAAAGGTGAACATGAGCTGCAGTGGGGCGACTGTTTTCGGCACTGTATGTGAATTTACATGTCCTGATGGATGGACACTCAATGGATCTGCAGTTCTGACGTGTGGTGACACAGGACACTGGTCTGGGATGCTGCCTACCTGTGAAGGTGATGCATTGATTGGTGGTAGTTGCCTGGGGGAGAAGGTTGCTAAGGAAGCTAACTATTTTTTATGCCAAAACCAGAATGATAGGTTATAGGGATGGATAGAAAGAAAACAGAAAATGATGCATGTCATAGGAACAGGTAGAATGTTTTGCTCTCATCTGTGACCCCAGTTCCCTCTAGAATACTTTTCACTGGCCCTCTCCGCTATCATGATTTATTTCCATTGCCCTCCCTTTGACTCCCTTTAGACCTCTTTCTGCTCCCCCATAGTGGGATTCTGATCTTTGGAAGGGGGAGATCGAGAGACTGAAGGAGGAAATAAGAAGCACACGACAGAAGGCAAGGATAGCAGTTCAGTGTTAACCGAGGTGTTCTAATGTCAAAGAGCTTGACGAGGCTGTGTTCTGCCTGGAAACACCGGGACCAGCTTCAGTGGTAGTTTGGGAGGAACTGTTTAAATCTTCAATCTACATGGTTCTGCTGGTAGTCATGAATACACAGAGGAAAGGCCAAATGGACAGGCCAGAAAGATTCTAAAGCCAATTGTGGCTTACACTGTTCCCTGTGACTTGTTTCCTCAGCCCCCACAGACGCCACCCGTCCCTTGGTACTTGCACTTTCTACAGCAGGAACCTCGCTCCTGGCATCATCTTCATTTCTCTACTTGTTGCTGAGATACTTTCGAAAGAAAGGTAAATTCAAAATGTCGAAAAGTGTGTGTGTGTGTGTGTGTGTGTGTATCACTTATGAGCTATGGTCTCTTGAAACTTTTCACTAGAATCTAGAAAGTAGAACCCACTTGTGAAATAGCCCTAGCAAATGCCACTATAATCAAGGTTTCATGATAAGATTTCTTCTTACTCAGTGTTGAAAGTTTGAGGAAACCTATGTTGGCTGCACTAATACTGATTAACTCTAGGGGGCACTACTCACTTCCAGTTCCACAGTGTCTGTGGAGTTGCTCAATGAGAATTATGGAGTTACACTATGATTCTCTTGGGAGAATACGTGAAATGATTTCAAGTCACAGAGAAAATTGCTTGGAATAGCCTAAATTTTTGAATATATATATCACCAGGTATAGGAAATACAATATCCATGGTCACTTTGGCCCACAGACTATTTAAATGTTTCTAATTAAAACCTGAAATTTAGACATTAGGGAATTTCATGTCAAGAACAATGGCAATGGGTTTTTGATCCTACTGCACGTACTGGCTTTGTGGGAGCCTAGGCAGTTTGGATGCTCAACTTGCTAGACCTGGATGGAGGTGGGGGTTCCTTGGACTTCCCACAGGACAGGGAACCCTGATTGCTTTTCGGGCTGAGGAGGGTAATTGGGGGAGGGGGAGGGAAATGGGAGGCGGTGGCGGGGAAAAGACAGAAATCTTTAATAAATAAATAAATTTAAAAAAAATTAAAAAGTATGGATTTTGTACTTCTCATGAGAGTTTAAAAGAAGAATCAGACAAGCTGAGCATCAGTTTCTTGGCGTCAACAAGCTGTTCTGTTCTTCGGGCGTTTATCCTTGGCATTTTACCTTAATCGCCACCAAATGTCTGTCACAGAGCGCATGGTACTGAGAATGTAAACCCAGATGAGAGAAGTAAATCAGTCTAATTTGCTTAAACGTCATCGGTCCAAATTAATACTTTCCTCTCTCTTGCAGCGAAGAAATTTGTTCCTGCTAGGTAAGGTGAATTCTTGTGCAAAGCATGCCATTTAATACTCCATCTTTAATTTTTCTCTTCATGTGGGAAGGCAGTGCTTGATATATTTTTTTTCTTGCTTCCACAGCAGCTGCCAAAGCCTTCAATCGTATGGCAATTATCAAGTACCTTCTCACATCATCTAAGTTCACAACCATCAGGTATGACTTGGGCAGGTCGTATGAAGGAGAGAAAGATCCCCTTTCCAAATGGTGTCCTTCGCTGGCACCCTCAAGCCTGCCATTGGCTAGAGGAAATCCCCATCTTCATGGAAGTTCATAGAAAGTTGTTTGGTTTCTTTGTGGAAGGAGAGGGAAGCCCAGAGTTCTGTCTTTCTTGGATCATTTTACTTGTAGATGATAATGGTGGTGGTGGTGGCTAATGCTAGCCCCATTCAGCAATCAGGTGCTTAAGCATGGATCTAAGCTGGGGACGCTGAGAATGTGGGACTGTCCCCTTGTTCCTCTGAGATGAAGAAAAAGAGGCACAACATTTATGGGAACTTCTCTGAGTTTCCAAAGCTACCGTGCAGTGTGGCTAGGATTCAAACCCCAGCGCTTGTGTGCTGAGTCTGAACATCTGTGATCCTCAATAGCTGCATTGCTTCTGGGAGCATAGCAGCAAGGTCAAGACTTTCTAAATCAACTTTTCTTAATGAGCAGAATTTGTGGTGTAGTTTGGAGCTTAGAGAAAAAATGGACAGAAAATAGATGTTTCAATTTGCCTCTTCAGTCCCCTTATTTTCTTTATTATTGGCATCTTTCCTCATAGTTCTTAATGGTGACCAACATAGTGAATTACTATTAGTTAAAGCCCAAGGTGCACCATCCAGGATTCATTCTCTATGTACACTCCATAGATTTAACAGTTATAAATGGCTGATATCCACCATTACAGTATGATAGACTAGTTTCATTATTGTAACTCAGTGACATTGGGAGTTCATATCTGAACCATTCCCAAGAGCCTGTTTAAAAGATGTATTTTGCTGTTGCTTCCAGCATGCAAGATATATGTAAGGTTTTCACTTATTTTTGCAGGAAAACAGATGCATCCTGGGAAATAGAATGATATGCAGAAAATGAGCTGCCTGTGGGACCCTGGTCTCTCTCATCTGCTTAATAACCAGGATCCTGACTCTGTGGCTCAAAGTTCAGTGACAAGGCCAGCCCTCCACCGTTTCCTCTTTCCTAGCCACAGAACCAAGGATATGCTGGCCACAGAAGGTTTCGGGTACGCTCTTCAAAAGAGAGTGAAGGCACCAAGGCCCCGGAACAGCAGAATTCTACCTTAGTCACTCCAGAATCTGGGAAGAGAAACAGTATTTTGTGGCTTTGTTTCTTTCTCGTTCCCCATACAGTGTCTCGATTGTTAATGCCGTTATTGTTGTTACAGGGATAAATAGTATTTGTCAGCAGTTGTGAGCAGTTTTCTATTTCTATTATGAAAAAGAGGCAAAAGTGTCATAGCTTCAGGCTGTGGCATGGGAGTGTCAGAGGTGCCAGGTATAGATCCTGCTGACTGCTGTTAGCACTGCTAGGCAGGCTTACCGGATTTAACCCCATGGGATGCAGTGGGCTCTAAAATAGTCTCAGACACTGTGTTCTGTGTCCTTGTGTTGAATCTACCATGTTGTCCAGCATTCTTATTTCAGTGCAAGGGTCAAAAGGACTTTTTAAAAAATCAGAAATTCTATGACCTATGACAAGGCAAAAGTTATCTTAATTCATTTTTATTGGCAAGCTCTAATGTTTTGTCTGTAGTAAACTTATCTTCAGGATGAGGAATTACTGATAAGTTTAATTCTCGAGAATTAAACTGTAGCTGTTTTAAGACATGGTACTACCAGAATAATAGAATTTGAAGAGAGAGTTTGCATGCTTGGGAAATTTTTTTCACCCCTAAAATGTGTTTTTTCTTTAGAAAAGAAAGAACTTCCTTAAGGCCAAATGTTCTGATTTAATAGAAGTGTAAATACTAAAAAGTGGAGGTGCATTTGAAAGTGTTTGTTTGAAAGCTCATCTAAGCATAAATATGCTTTGCATTCCTATAAAGGAGGTTCTTATGTTGACAAGTAGATACCTGATTCTTGTATATTGTATACAATTCTAAATCCATGATGAGGGTTCACCACATAATAGATCCGGGCAGTAGATTTTCAAAAAGTGAAAGTGTCTAACAGTTATTCTGTAGTTGTTTCATTCCCTGTGCTCAGATGTTCTAGAAGAGTGGGAAGCTTGTCTACACAAGGATTTTGTTGTCTTATAGACATCAAAACTCCTAAGGAGTTTCACCTCTAGTTGGCAATGACTAGATCATTGATCAGTTGATCAGTAAGAACCCAAATTGTTCCCATCAAAAGCACTCCAGCTTCTGAGTTAACATATTAGAGAAAGAAAGGTTTTGAAAAGTGCTTATGGAGTAGTGGCAATGGAGAAACCAATGGTGAGCAAGGAGTGTGACAAGCATTAGGACCAAAGGGGTAGGAGAGAGGAAGAGAGACTGCAAGAGCTAGAGAAAGAGAGTAGCCATTGTGAAACTACACACTGTAAATGCCTATCTATTTTGTATCAGAAATAACTGTGTGAAATATGAATGTGGTCTGTATTTGAATTTTATAGAGTATTTTAAATTATGATTTAAAATATTTTATGGTTTAAAGTATGTATTTATTTAAATATGTCGAACTTGTATTCACATGTCAGTATAATTGAAAATAAATAAGTTTCTACTTATCTTTGTGTATATAAGTGTAGTGGCATTTCAATTGTATTTTAATAACTAATACTTGTCTGAGGATCAGAAAAGTAAAACAGCCACACTGGCCAGCCTTATAGATGAGGCAATAATAACACACACCTTTAATGCCAGTAGCCACACTAGTTGCCATAGAAACCTTTAATCCTAGTGGTGCACTCCTTTAATCCTAGCCCTAGAGAGAATTATAAAATGGAAGGAAACAGCTATTAGACACACAATCTCATTCTGAGATCCCTGGAGGCAGGATTGCCATTTTTGGTCTGAGGTTAAGGTAAGAACCAGTGGCTGGCTATTTTGCTTTTCTGACCTTCAGGTCAATCCCCAATTTCTCTCCCTGAGATTTTATTAATTGTGCATCATATAAGCCTTCTTTTTAAAAATCTATTTATTTATTATATATACAATATTCTCGGTATTCTGTCTGCATGTATGCCTGCAGGCCAGAAGAGGGCACCAGATCTCATTACAGATGGTTGTGAGCTACCATGTGGTTCTGGGAACTAACTCAGGACATTTGGAAGGGCAGGCAGTGTTTTTCACCACTGGGCCATCTCTCCAGCCTTCCGTATAAGCCTTCTTAACATTTTAAATTCACCTAGATAAAAATCTGTACGCCATAAAATTTACATGTTAATTTATTTTATTGATTGATAATGCATAGTTCCGTATTGCCATTGTGAATGTCTGAAGATCAGAGGACATCTTTGAGAACTTAGCTTTTTCTTTCCACTATGGGCTGTCCAGGCAAGTGCTTTTACTCACTGAGTAAATTCTTGTTGGCACAGAATTCACTCTTTTAAAAGGGAATATCAGTCAATCATGTACCTACCTCTGCATCATTTCTGTTGCTGTAGAATGAAACCAAATAATTAGCAGTTAGTTCACAATGTTTTCTCTCCTTCTCATGGCAATATTAATCTACATTCTACCTAGGGATTTGTCTATGCATCACATTTTATACCCATGGAGTACCTTCTGCCTCTGTCTAGCTTTTTTTACTTAGCATACTGTTTTCTATGGTCCTCCGTGGTGTAGCTTGCATCAACACTTTGTTCCATTTACAGAGAAATTACATCCTTTGTATGGCTTGACTACTGTCTCTGAGTTTTTTTCCACATTTGAACTACTGTGAACAATGCTATTTTGAATGCCTGAATGCCACAGTTTGTTGTAGGAGGCCGCTAGTTAGTTCCTGGCTGCTCAGCCCTGGGAACCACATAGAAATTATATTATTTGTAATACTGTTTGGCCAATAGCTTAAGTGTATTTCTAACTAACTCATATCTTAAATTAGCCCATCTCCATTAATCTGTGTATTGCCATGAGGCTGTGGCTTACCAGGTAAAGTTCTGGCGTCTGTTTCTGACAGGGCTACATGGCTTCTCTCTGACATCACCTTCCTTCTCTTAGCATTCAGTTCAGTTTTCCCTGCCTATCTCTGCTCTACCCTATAACAGGCCCAAAATAGCTTCTTTATTAACCAACGGTATTCACAGCATTTAGGGAGGAATCTCACATCACCTCCCCTTTTCTGTTTAAATAAAAAGGAAGGTTTTAATTTTAACATAGTAAAATTATGTATAACAAAACAGTTATCAAGCAAGAATTACAGTTACAATATTTTATCTACTTTATCTTTTATCATAACTAAGGAAAACTATAACTATGCCTATATATTCTTCAATTCCATCAAAGACTCCAGAAAGATATAATATTACCTAAGTTAACAGGAAGTGCATTGCAAACATCTTCCAAAACTCTAGAATTGACAGAGACATCTCGCTGACTGGACAGTCATCACCAAAAGATTTTCTGTATCATTGGGGTATCCAATCTTCAGCCCACAGGCCCATAGTATCTAGCAGACTTTTCCACGAAGCAGGAAATTTCAAAGACAGTTTTGCCTATATTGGCAGTTTATCAGTTACTTTCTTCTGTATCCTGCAGAATGTCTGGCAGATTCTTTGATGAAGCAGGAACCCTGAAGATCATCTCATCTTTAGGAAAGTCATTTCTTCAGCAGTCATTTCTCTGTGGGTCCTGTGTGTCCAGTTCATACAGCATAGCATCATACAGTCCAGGCAAGAACAGTTTCTTACCCAAATGGCTAACCACCCCATAAGGAGCCTCTTCAGTGCCCAACTTCCTCTTGAAGTAGCATAGTGCTGCCAGGAGCAGATGTGTCTCACTGTCATGAAAAGTCCTAACTTCTTAAATATTTTAAATGGCATGTTCTGTAGTCTTCGAAAGGTTTGAAGAATGCCTGTCCAACTGAAATATATCTATGTACATCTAGAAAAATCTAACTAACATGACTACAAGCTTGACTATCTATTATCTATTAACCTGTATTTCTTAATTATACATTACATTTTTAAATGAGCTGCACAAACACAATACCTTAATCAAGAGCAGAAATATACATATAACAAAATTGACCTTAAATTTATATCAATAAACCAAGAGCCATACCAATGTAAATCTCTACAGCATATCCTTTAAATGTAAACAAACATTTATAAACAATAATTTAGGGAATGTGGGCATAGTTTTTTCCAAACTGCTTTTTGCTGTTTATTGGGCAAAGTAATTTTTTGAGAGGTTTCAAGGCGACTTTGCAGGGGATCTTGGTCCATCAAACTACATTAGAAGGATTCCATAGGTTCTCATCTTCTGTGGAAACAAAAGCAGAACCTCTTTTTCAAAGCAACATATCCTTAGACCCAAATTTTGTAGACAAGATACCTTTAAAGTATATATGTTTGTTACTTAGCTCCTTCCCAGTTAAAAATTTCAAAGAAAACACAATAATATACGCAATCTAGGCTCCCTGTATTTTCCATCTTTACCTGGCTTATTTGCTTTTACTTTATTACTTTTTTAATGTTTATTTTATTATCTTTACTCCTTTAATCTATGACTGTATGTACTTTGTTTTTTTTTTGTTTTTTTTTTTATAACTCTCTATGCTCTTTTTATTCTCTCTCCCAAGCCTACGTACATTAACTTAACATTGTGACTCGTTTAGAGTTCTTTTATGTCTGAATCTATCTTATTGCATGTCTTTAATTCTTTTCTGTCCAGGAGAGTTTCTTAAAATGCTAAGTGCATTTAAGGCTGCTTTGTCTTTTGGCTCTGCCTAGTCCAACATGACAGGGCACAGGTCTGTTTAATGTGAGCTATGGTCACATGTGCCCTATTTTTAGGCACTTGGCGGGTATATGTTGTCATTAAGCAAGTTGTAGCACACTGCTCACAAACCACATTTAAATGCTTGGCCTCCTGAAAGAGCCAGAGTTCTCGCTGGCATCATGGCCTAGAAATCTGCCATTTTAAAACCATGCAGCTTTTTTTCTGTTACAGCTGAATCAGGAAAACCTTTCTTAAGGGAGCTACAGCATGCTGCCAGCTGAAAAGATGCAGCTAAATTTTCTTTTTCTGTGTCTAGAGTTCCTTTCCAAGCTTTCTCAGGTTTTACGTGGATGTAGTCAGCCTGATGTTGGGCACCAATTCGTTGTGGGAGGCCACTAACTAGTTTCCGGCTGCTCAGCCTGAAATAACCATACAGAAACTATACCATTTGCAATACTGTTTGGCCAATAGCTTAAGCATATCTCTAACTAACTCATAACCTAAATTAATCCATCTCCATTAATCTGTGTATTACTGTGATGAGGCTGTGGCTTACTGGGTAAAGTTCTGGCATCTGTCTCTGGCAGTGCTACATAGCTTCTCCCTGACTCCGCCTTTCTTCAGTTAGCATTCAGTTTAGTTTTCCCCGCCTATCTCTGCTCTACCCTATCACAAGCTCAAAACAGCTTCTTTATTAACCAATGGTATTCACATCATACAGAGAGGAATCCCACATCAACGGTTGAGGCACAACCTTTTCTCCATCCCTCTTAGCATTTTTCTGGAGGAAGGTCACATAGGAACGCTTCTATTTTTAAAGGAACCATCCTGCTTTCTCCCGAAGAGACCGTTTTACAGTTGCACATGCAATGAGAAGGACTCCAGCTTATCCATGTTCTAATTAATACTTCCTCTTGTCTCTCTTTGATCATCACAATTCTAGTGTGCATATAGTCTCTTCTGCCAATACCAAAAGATATCCAAACATGTTAATAGTCTAAAAGAATTACCAATGCCAAGGAAACAAAGCCTTTGCTGCCTGCCAGTCTTAGTTGCTGTTATTTGAGAAAGTTTATATCAATTTACACTGAAGAGATGACGCAGGCCACAGGTGGCGGGGACCGGTGGGGACCGGCGTGGCACAGACGCAGGCGGCAGGGACCAGCGCACAACACCGAGAGCAAATCGCCCCACTACAATTAAATCAAAGAGGTAGGCCTTTGGTTGGCGAGGTCCCTGGCAAACGGGGAGCCTGATCTTGTTCCTGAAGACCCTTCTGAGAGGTGAGAAAGATCTTGGCCCCCGGCAGGAGCCAGGAAACAGAGTGAGGGCATTTTGTAAGAGGAGCCCCTGGTCAGCAGAGAAACCTGATCCGGTTTTAAAAGACCGATTAGATAGTATTGGTAGGAGGAGATGGGCAGGCACCAAGGCAAAAATTCACCCAATAATCTGAAAAACAGCAAGAAAACACCAGAACCCAATGATCTTACAACAGAAGGACTTGAACACCCTAACACAGAAGAAGTGGAAAAAATTGACTTTATGAAAGCAATAGAGTCCCTTAAAC
>NW_004949095.1:13292079-13293380 GCF_000317375.1 Microtus ochrogaster
GAGAAAATAAACAAGATCGACAAACCCCTATCCAAACTAATTAAACAACAGAGAGAGAACATGCAAATAAATAAGATCAGAAATGAAAAGGGAGACATAACCACAGACACAGAAGAAATTCAGAGACTCATTAGATCTTACTACAAAAGCCTGTATGCCACAAAAATGGAAAATGCAAAAGAAATGGACATTTTTTTTTAGATAAGTACCATATACCAAAGCTAAACCAAGACCAGGTGAATGATCTAAATAGACCTCTTGGTCATGAAGAACTAGAAACTGTTATCAAAAATCTCCCTTTCAAAAAAAGCCCAGGACCAGATGGTTTCAATGCAGAATTCTACCAGAACTTCCAAGGAGAGCTAATACCTATACTCCTTAATGTATTTCACAATATAGAAACAGAAGATTTATTGCCAAATTCCTTTTATGAAGCTACAGTTACCCTGATACCAAAACCACACAGAGACCCAGCCAAGAAAGAGAATTACAGGCCTATCTTACTCATGAATATCGACGCAAAAATTCTCAATAAAATACTGGCAAACCGAATACAAGAACACATTAGAAAAATTATCCATTATGATCAAGTAGGCTTCATTCCAGAGATGCAGGACTGGTTCAACATACGCAAATCTATCAATGTAATCCATCACATAAATAAACTGAAAGAAAAAACCATATGATCATTTCATTAGATGCTGAAAAGGCATTCGACAAAATTCAACACCCCTTTATGATAAAGGTCTTGGAAAGATTAGGGATACAAGGGTCACACCTAAATATAATAAAACTATTTACAGCAAGCCGACAGCTAACATTAAATTAAAAGGAGAAAAACTCAAAGCCATCCCACTAAAATCAGGAACAAGGCAAGGATGTCCACTCTCTCCATAACTTTTCAATATAGTGCTTGAAGTTCTAGCAATAGCAATAAGACAACATAAGGGGATCAAAGGGATTCGTATTGGAAAGGAAGAACTTAAGCTTTCGTTATTTGCAGATGATATGATAGTATACATAAGCGACTCCAAAAACTCGACCAAAGAACTCCTACAGCTGATATACACCTTTAGAAATGTGGCAGGATACAAGATCAACTCCAAAAAATCAGTTGCCTTCCTATACACTAAGGATAAGGAAACAGAGACGGAAATCAGAGAAACATCACCTTTCACGATAGCCACAAATAGCATAAAATATCTTGGGGTAACTCTGACCAAGGATGTGAAAGATCTATTTGACAAGAACATTAAGGCTTTGAAGAAAGAAATTGAAGAGGACACCAGAAAATGGAAGGA
>NW_004949095.1:13295205-13312081 GCF_000317375.1 Microtus ochrogaster
CCTACTGCACGTACTGGCTTTATGGGAGCCTAGGCAGTTTGGATGCTCACCTTACTAGACCTGGATGGAGGTGGGTGGTCCTTGGACTTCCCACAGGGCAAGGAACCCTGATTGCTCTTTGGGCTGACGAGGGAGGGGGACTTGATTGGGGGAGGGCCGGGGAAATGAGAGGAAGCGGCGGGGAAGAGACAGAAATCTTTAATAAATAAATAAATTTTAAAAAATTTACACTGAAGATTTAATTATTCCCCCAGGACTAGATTCACAGTGATTTCCCCCTGATTAATGCATACATTCTTCCTATAACTGTAGGATTAGTGCACAGTCCTGATAAGGGCAGACCTTATCCAACTCATTACATGTCCAAATTGAATCAGAACAAAATCACCCTGAATTATGACATTCATTTTACCCTGCTCTAGAATGATGGTAATTCTGATTTTCAAGCTTTGGGCCCTGAGCTAAATGATATCACTGGGTCTCCTGGTCCTTCTCTTGCATATATTCACATCATACGGGATCCCACAACATATACTCTCGTGTTTCTCAGTCATTGTTTCAACCCTAATCTATTGATGGGGCTGTTACACCCATGAACTCACTGTAGACATGGCTATCTGCACATGTTCAAGCCAGGAAGATCCGCTAACATTCTTACATTGCAGTACTACTTAGACTTAGTAGGTTATAAAAAGCAAGAAAGCACATGAAGGTGAGAAATGAGTTGGTGAGTTTCCAAGAGATGATAGCCAGTCAGATTGGAGGTGAATTAAGTACCAAGGAGCTATGAAATTACCTAAGAATAAATAAATTTAAAACAATAAGACTAGTACTGTTCCTCCCCCATAGTGTTTTAGGTATTAAAAGGTAATTAAATGATAATTTAATTTAAACCTGTTAAATGATACTGTTGTTATTGCTATTACTATCTTTTTTTTTTTTTGTGTGTGTGTGTGTGTGTGTGTGTGTTGGCACAGTGTATGCATTGATCTTTGTCACTATTACTAACTTTTTTACAATGCAAGCACTATGTCAGTAACTGGTTTCAGATTGCCTTTATTGGCTGAATTCAAATTTCATATATGGTTTCATTTCTTTCACATTTTATACTCAAGGTATTTCTAGGTCTCCAAACCTTCCTAAGGCAAAAGGATAGAGTTTGGGGAGTGTGTTTAGGATTTAACTTTCATAAGAGCCATTAACAAGTACTTCCACTAGGGGGTGAGCAAGGAAAGAGGGAGGGAAGGAACAGAGTTGGGCCAAGTCTTCTAGAGAGAGCTAACAAAGTTCAACAGAATCACAACTGGATCTGAAGTAAGTTTTTATCTGTGGCACTATCAGGGCTTCCTATTTCACAGTCAGGTGTTTCTGCTAAACAAACCAAACAACAAGAAACACAGAGGGAAACAAGAGAAGGAAGGAAAGAATGCACAGGTGAACAGAAAAGACTGGGAGGATGTGCAGAAGAACCCAGTGGTCACAGCTCCCAGTCAGCTATTGTGTTCTCAGGGCAGATGACTGAGATCAGTTTAGGAAAGGGGCGGGGAGAAAGAAAGAGAGATGAGAAAGGGGAAGAAAAGGGGAGGAGGATTGAGACTGGGTTAGAGAAATGAAAGAGAGCAAGCCCTGTTGGTGATACTTAGCACATTCTTCCTGAGCACAGCACACCCTCCTTGTGCAAGAACCCAGAGCTGCTGAAGGCTGGGGGCTGCAGAGGAACTGCAGAGAGACCAGCAAGCCATGGTGAGCCTTCCAACCTATACGATCTCTAGATATTCAAATGTTTCCTGGGGCTTGAAGAGGCAGGTGGCAAGGGGTTTTAAAAAAGAGAGAAACAAACAAGCAAGCAAACAAAAAATCTTGTTTTCTCAAAGAAGTGATTCTAGACTGTTTCTTGTTGATTCCTTCCCTTGGCGTTTGAGCTGAGGAGATGCTGGAAGAGGTACCATTGAGATTATGACTTTGCAGTGACACAGAGTGGCTACCTGAGAAGTAATACAAGCAAAGCTACAGCCTTAAGATGTGCAGAAAATTTTATGGATTCATTGTTTGGTCTATTCGGAATGTATTGCTTCTTTCTTGGAGCAAAGAATTGCTTTCCTTTTCTGGTGTCTAACTATATCACTCATTTATGAATACATCATGACCTAGTGTGCTAAAACAGCAAATTTGAACATCACTAGTCCATTAAACACCAACTAACATTTAAAAAATGCACTCAAAATAGTGTTTAGTTTAATTTAAAGCACAGCCCAAAAGCACATAGAAAGGTTACTAAAATACAGAAAAACATCCCATCAATATGATCAACAGTTTGGGACTGAAACATGGAGACAAAATGAAATAAAACAGCGCAGCATTTGGGAGTGAACTTGTTGCCAATGTCTTCAGCTACGCTCCCCTAATATTTTACCTTGGATAAGGCACTAGGTTGCTGAGCTTTGTTTTATTTTAAGAAAATTGTGGGGCACTGCCTTAAGGGAATCTAAGTTTGTAGTTCAGAGTTTAAATAACATGTTCCCTTTCATTTACAGGTGTTTCCATGGAGATGCCAGAGTACTCGGTGGGGCTCATGGAGCATCCTCAAGCTGTGTGTCTGGACAGTGCTCTGTTGTGGTACGTCATTCGTATTCTGCCAAGCTTTTATACCTTGCGATTATTCTTTGCTTCATATTCATCGAGAGTATATAGTCCAGTGGAAATAATCAGATAGATGGCTATTGATTCTTTTAAGGACTCTGTTCTTCCTCTGACCTTCAATAGTTCTCTGATCCCCCGAATACCAGCCTTACATGCCACAATCTCTAGTGAAGGACACAAATCTTGAGAACCACACAATGGCCTTCCACTATGAAGGAATGCAGCTAGAGAAACCTCAAATAATACACTTACTGCTGGAACACTTGCTTTACACTCTGTTTTCTATTAGTAGCTTGCTGTGCACCAAGTGAGCTTCTATGGTCATAGCATGGGTTGCTTGGGGGCTTGGTTTCAGTTTCTGTTTGGGGGCTTTTTGTCTTTCTACTGATGTTGCATGTTTTATGTTTAAGCCTTAGAGACTCTTTATCGACAAGTTTGAACTTTTTAAACCATTGCCTAAGAAACTCATGCCTCTGTCTTCCCTAACTTGGATTTTCAGCTCAGAACAAGTGAACACATACTGTCTTCCTTTTGTTATTTTTTCTTTACTTTTGAGAGTTTTGTGCATGTACAATAAAATATGATCATATCTATATGCCCTTTCCCCTTCAACTCCCCCCACCATGTCCCTCCCAAGACGCCCCTCCCAATTTCCTGTCTTTATTTTTTTTTCTTTTTTCTTTTGATAACCTGTTAAGTCCAGTTAGTGCTACCCATATATTCATGGATGTGATCCATCCACTGGAGCATGGGAAACCTAGCAGAGTCCACTTCCTCAGCAAGAATGATGTTCCCTCCCCCCAGCAACTATGAATTGCCAATGGCTCCTCAGTAAGGGTGGGACCTGGAGACCCTCTATCCCATCTATGCTGACCTTGTGCAAACAATCACAGCTGCCATGAGTTCAAGGGTGCATTAACCACATCATGTCTAGGAGACAGCATTTCACAGTATCCATGCCCATTCTCTGGCTCTTCTGCAATGAGCCTTGATGGTTGTGGGGTTAATATAGATGTCCCATTTAGGGCTGAGCACTGAGTTTCTTATCTCCATAACTTAACAGTTATGCATCCCTCTATTGACTGCTATCTACTTCAAAAAGAAATTTCTCTGACCCAGGTTGAGAGCAGCTCAGGACTAAGGGTATAAACATGAGCATAAACATTTAGAAGGAAGTTTTGGTATTTCCCTGTAGTACTCACCTTATGAAAAAAAAATCAATGAGCAGATGGCTGTTAAATCTTTTATCTTACTGTAAAATCTTATTTCACAGAGATCAGAACATACTTAGAAGGTCAATATCCTCATGATCATCGTGTACAATGATGTTTTGTATTTGATTTCTTTAAAGCCCTCATGTTTGAACCCCCCCATGTTTATTGAACACCATCCTTTGAGTATCTTTGAGTGTAGAACACAATGTAATCAACTTTGTGTCCTTGCATTATTTTTATGTATATTGTTCTTTCTTTACAATGAGTTTAGATGCACAACAATTTGACAGTGTACTTCCCAATAGCAGCCTATTCTACAATAAAGCACTACCTTTTAATGTGACAAGAAAGTATTTAAAATTATGTCATTGTTCTTCCTGATCCTATTTTACTTTACCTAACAGAGAAATTTCATATGTGTAATGTGTTAACAGTAATAAATATTGGCCTTTAGGAGATTATCCAAGGATTTAGAAAGTATAGAGTGGATTTTAAAGCTGTTAGTGACACCAGTTCTAAAGTCTGCTGGATAAATAACACTTGAAGGAATTTTGAGAAAGAACTTTCATTAAAGTAAAACTACAAAGATATATTTATGTATAGTAGTCCTTGAGTATGCTCCAAGTCTGCCAGTGGCTAATATTGTGACCCTGAGATGTGCACCTGCTCTTTTGGAGTCTTGTTTCTGCATCTCTGTGTGATGGGCAGCCTGCATCTGTGTCTGGTCCTAGAACAGCCTATGAGTCATCACATTGTCTGGTGTTTTTCAGACTTCCTGGCGCACCATGGAACTCACTGTTGGACATATCACTATTCTGAAAAATCCATGAACTGGGAAAATGCTAGAAAGTTCTGCAAGGAAAACTACACAGATTTAGTGGCCATACAAAATAAGAGAGAAATTGAGTATTTGGAGAAGACATTGCCCAAAAACCCTACTTACTACTGGATAGGAATCCGGAAAATTGGGAGCACATGGACATGGGTGGGAACCAACAAGCCTCTCACTAAAGAAGCAGAGAACTGGGGAGCTGGAGAGCCCAACAATAAGAAGTCCAAAGAGGACTGTGTAGAGATCTATATCAAGAGGGAAAAAGACTCTGGGAAATGGAATGACGATGCCTGCCACAAGCGAAAGGCAGCTCTCTGCTACACAGGTGAGCAGTGACCAGACTCCTCTCCGTCTCTGATATGGGAGGATCAAAGTTAGAATGGTCAGACTTATTACCCAGAAACTGCTAGTTCACCATGAAAAAAAATCCCAAATAAATCTTAAGCATAGCACTTCTGGGCATTCTGTATGTAAAGATGCTCCCTATGCTCAACAACTATATCAAGTTCTATCCAGGTTGCCAGTATGTTATGTGAGAAATAGGGTTAGACAGCCTGTGTCCTGGTGACAGGCAGGAAGACGGTGCTGAGAGCTGGGTGTTTTTTCAAGATCTTCCGCTAACACCTCCAAAACCATATAAAGTGTTACTATGAGTTAATTCATTCTACAACCAAATAAATATCTATGCCAAATGGCTAGACTAGCCCATAAATAAAAATTTTAGCATGTACTATTATGCAAAAAACATTGTTGAATACTGAAGCAAATCTTTCTTGTGTAAAGAAGGAACTATGGATGCAATCCCACTAAAATATCTTTGTCTAATCTGTTTATAGCCTCTTGCCAGTCTGGGTCTTGCAGTGGCCATGGAGAATGCGTGGAAACCATCAACAATCACACCTGCAACTGTGACGAGGGGTTTTACGGGCCCCAGTGTCAGTATGGTAAGCCTCCTCCTTTCCGTTTGTCTGTTTTTTCCTGTCAAAAGTCACCAGAACCATAGTAGCCTAGGATAGCAACTGGATGGGACAAAATGATACTGCAGGAACAAAACAATATTGGCCATTCTAAGAAATGGGAAGTTCTGAACAGAAAGTTGGGTTTTCACAATGTTATCTTCCTGTAAAGATTTCATAAGTCAACATGCAGTTTCAATTTACTTCACACATGTTTTTGAAGTACCACAAGGGACAGGGTGTTAAGATTTGCCAAAGCTGAGCAGATTGCAGTAAGAAACCAGGTGTTGTAGATCTTGCCAGTCAAGGACGTAGTAATCTAATGAGCTTGTTGGATTAAGTAAAGCTCTGAAGTCTGACAGAAACAATTATATTTGTCATTAGGAGAATGAGGGATCTGGAAGGCCCTCCTGCTCTTCTATAGACAGACATGGTGAAGAACAGTAAAGGAAGAACTCACATATGATACATAGATGATGTCGTTGTTATCTAGTAACAAATCCTATGCACTAAATTTGACTGCGTATTTCTTTTTTTCTTTTTCTTTTTCTTTTTTTTTTTTTTTGGTTTTTTTGAGACAGGGTTTCTCTTTTAGCTTTGGTGCCTGTCCTGGCACTAGCTCTTGTAGACCAGGCTGGCCTCGAACTCCCAGAGATCCACCTGTCTCTGCCTCCGGAGTGCTGGGATTAAAGGCGTGCGCCACCACCGCCTGGCTTGACTGCGTATTTCTGAATTGTTAAAGATTGTATACTTATGGGATTTACAGTTAATTAATAGAAATCATGTAAGTCCATTGATCAAGTTTGATGAAAGGTGATATGAACAGGAATAAGCTCATGGGAAGAGCTCCTAATAAAGTCGCTTGTCCTTTATTTGTAACGAGTGGCTACTCAGTGTCTCGCCACCAACACCGAGGACAATTATCCTAGAAACAACACAGCTCTGCAAGGATTGCCAAGAAAGAGGGGATGGGAAGAGTCATTGGGAGCCTTACTGTGTCTCTCAGAGATGAGGTCGTAGATTGGAAAGGAGAGCGTGCACATGTGCAAAGTCAGAGGCTTGGACTCAGCCAACTACGCCTGAAAGGAGTATTGGATCTTTTAATTGAGGCTGGCTGAGTTTCAAGATGTATTTGATGTGTCTAACACATACAATGGAAAGTTGTAAGAAGAAAATTAAAGTTTTTGAGGAATAAAGGACTGAAACTAAAATTAATTTCGGTATTAACCACCTGGATTAGATCTGACTAATTCACTTATCCCCAAAGCTGTGACTCTTCCCATACAGTGTACCTCCACAGTATTATTGGTCCGCCCGTCTATTTCACTCCCTTTTAAACCTCGTCTTTTCTCTCTTGCTTCCAATCATATCCTTTTCTGATGTTTTTTAAGTATAACAATTTCTCCTGGGTTCTTCCTCAGTACTTATCCAAGGCCATGAAACCTTAGTCTCAGCATCTATCTTTTCTGTTGTTATTCGGATTTGTTTCTTTCATTAAATTTCCTAAATTTTTTGGATTTATTCTCTCTATATGATCTTTGGAATGACAACTCTGTATTCAGCTATGGCCTCCGCCTAGCCTAAGGATGTTGTCTTGGATGTGTTGTACAATTAAGTGCCCCCAGCCGCTTTTCTTTTTTGCGGTTTTAACCACATTACATGGAAATGGCATATGAAATGACACTAGTGTGAAACTTTCACCTCCTCCAACACTTGGGTATGATAACCTAATGCTAATTCAATTTTCAGAAAGGTCATTGATTTTATAGGGCTGAGAGATGGTTTAGCTGAAGAACACTAGCTGCTCTTGTAGCAGCAATGAGTTCCATTCCCAGCATCCACATGATGGCCCACAGACATCTATAGCTCCATTCCAGGGGAGACAATACCCTCTTCCAGCCTCCTTTGGCTCCAGGCACACAAATAGTGCACAGATACACGTGCTGGCAAAAGTCCATATACGAACAAATCAATAAGATAATTTTCAATTGTTTTAGATTCCTGGCACCATCACACCGGCACATGATGCACAGTGGCTGCATTCACCTCCTTTCCCCATCCTACTTCTGCCAATCTCCACTCTTCTTCCCAACCAGTGCCCTTGTTAACTACGTCTTACAACTTAGCATGTCTCCAGTTTCTGTCCTACTTGTCTACTCCTCTTGCCCTTGTTGCTTCTCTCCTGTTAATGCTGTAGTCCCCAGATGAGCTCCAGAACTTTCAATTAGCTCCCTTCAGGTAAGTCACTCATAGCGCAGGCAGGCTGACCAATGAAAAAGAATCAGACATACCAGACACATAAGACCATTCACTAATTTATCCCTATTATTTGTCTTGGTAAAATCTGAGCTCTTTAAGTTGAGGAATGATGCTTGATAGGTAACAAGTGCTCACGGAGGGGTGAAGATGATGAACACCTTGTCTCTGTTCCTCTCCTTATGTCAGTCTCAACGTTTGGCGGTTTTCTACTTTCCACATATACTTTGTGTTCTGTTGACATTGTATAAGATCTGCTTTCTGATTCTGCATGTGGACAACACATCTGATCATCTTTAAAACATAGTTCAGAGACCATTTCTTCCTAGAATACTTCTTTAGACCCCAATACAGACCAGAGATTATCAAGCAGAGACAAGACTCAAATCCATCTGAATCTCATAGCTCTTTCCAACCCTGCTACTCTCTCTATTAAAGTGGTCCAGTGTGAGCCATTGAAGGCCCCAGAACTGGGTACCATGGACTGCACTCACTCCTGGGGACACTTCAGCTTCCAATCACAGTGTACTTTCAACTGTTCAGAGGGAACAGAGCTACTTGGGACTAGAGAAAGCCACTGTGGATCTTATGGAAACTGGACATCCCTAGAGCCTGTCTGTCAAGGTGAGTGACTTTAGGTCGGAGAGTTTGCTGTGTTAAGCTTGCACCTATAATCTGAGAAAACACAGGGGAGTCTTGCGTAGAAGTCTGTCTCTTCTTCTGCTATAAAATTCAACACAACTTTGTAGTTTGATGCTTTTCAAGAGTTGTGTTTTTCCTTACTAAAATGATAGGCAAAACTCCAAAACAAACAAACAAGTAAAAAACAAACAAACAAAAAAACCCCAAAGTCTTTAAAGCCACCTGACATTTTATAATGTGATTTATGGCAATTTATTGAAGTTATACTCTATATTTTATTTTTCTCATTGTCATCGCATAAAGCCTTGATGAACCTCTGTTGAGTTTTGGTTCTTTCCTTCCAAGAACACCCATTTTATGTGGTGCCTTACTTAGCACCAACCCGTTTCCTTCAGAGGTAGTAGAGGTCTTTCTTGGTTGTTTCATTTGGCATGTTTTAGACGTCGTCATTTATTTGTCTTTCTCCTGTGTGACTCTCAGGAGAATAACAACTGCTGTGAAAACAAAGGCCATGCTTTCTGTTTGCATTTGAAACAGAGTAGGTTTCATCATTTTTTGGCTGACAAGTTTTGCCACACATTGATGGAAAAAAAACTGGTTGGGTTTGTATGTATGAAGTTCAGGTTGTGCTGTCTACATTTATATTTCTGGTTTCCTAGTTCAATTATCTAATGAAAACCAAAATCCATCATTGAAATTATAGAACTGAATCAATGTAAGGGATGAATTCTATAAAGTTAAGCAGACTTAGGGGAATGGGGATGTCTGTCAAAACTGCTTGACTAGATGTCACGATCCATGAGAAGGTTGACATCTTTGCAATCACCAATAATGTACCATGCAAGCTCTTACATTTGTCCAAGGCTGTATGGTCTGACATTTCCAGCAGGGTTGGCACAATGCCTTGCTAAGGCAGCAGCCTGGAATGGCTACTTTGTACCACCATGGGCTATCAATGTCTTGTTGGCTCCACCCCTGACAAATTGTTACTCAATAGCACATTAAGAAAACAATCCTGGAAGCACTGTCAAATGCAATTCTTACAAATTAGAAATTTCTAGGTTCACATGGATGGTTCCAGTGATGAAGTCTGGTGGCTTCAGTCTAAAAGTCTTGACTGGGGGCTGGAGAGAAGGCTCAATGCTTAAGAGCACTTGCTCCTCCAGCAGATGACCTGGATTGGGTCACAGTAGGTGGCTCAGTATCAGCTGTAATTCCAGTTGAAGATACTCCTATGCAGCATATGCATACAGCAGGTACTCATGTGCATAAAAGCTAAAAACCAAATGAAACAAAAAGTCTCAAGACTAACAATGAGATTGAGCGTGGGATTAGAGAAGCTACAGCAAGTGGTTTGAATGTGGTCAAACTACAATCCACATATCGTCTATAGAAATGCCATGATGAAATCCATTATGATACATAATTAGTTTAGGCTAATAAAAGCTTGGAAAATGCCTTTGGTCACAAATACTGTTTTGTTGTTGCGTTGCTGCTGAAGTGACTCAGTGCCAGCCTCTCACAGCACCTGACCTGGGAACGATGGAATGCAGTCACCCCCTGGCCAACTTCAGCTACACTTCTGCCTGTACCTTCACCTGCTCAGCAGGAACTGACTTAATTGGAGAGAGAATAAGTGTCTGCGGGACAGCTGGCATCTGGTCTAGTCCTCGTCCTCTATGTCAAAGTGAGTAGTTATGCTTAGAAATACTGACTTAAAGGTGGCACTGATCAACTAGTAGGTGGGAAAAATATAATACACATTTAAATTCCATTTCCCTCAATACATGTGGCCTAAAAAAGAAATTTATATGCATTCATGTACTATAAAATCCTTGGCTATTCTCAGCCTTTGCTTTAATGATAATTATTTTCTTTTTTCAACCTTAACTGCCCTCTTACTTTCAAACCCTTTGTCTATTTATTTGTTGATTATCCATATCTTCAATTCCACCACAACCTGATTTCTGTTAGTCCTTTGAGATGCCTTTTCAAAGGTCACCAATGACTACCTAACTCCCAACACAATAGACAGTTCTCCATTATCCTAAGCTGATTCTTCTAAATCTATCTGTGCATGAGAAGAACCATGTCTTCTTCATCTCTGTGTATATACTCCCTAACAGAGTAGAAAAAGATAAGATCTCCTGAGTAAATTGGGAGCATGGGCACCTTGGGGGAGGGTTGAAGGGAAGGGAGAGGCAGGGAGGGGAGAGAGAAAAATGTAGAGCTCAATAAAATAAAAAAAGCTAAAATAACGGTGCATTAAATCAGCTTATGAAATGACAGCTCTCAATGTCTGCCTTGATTCCGTCTGTACAGAGTACAGAAATGATAGGCCCCGAAGAAGCTGTCAAGGAAGATCTCGGGGTGTTTAGAGTAGAGTGGGGTAGGGTGCGGGCAGGGAGGGGCAGAGCAGAGGTACAGTAAGGCTGCATGCCAGGCTCACTAAGTACATTTCCTTTTAAGTCTACCGAGTTTTCATTTCCTCATCTTTCGCAAGCCAACAGTTGCCAATATATAAAAGTAGATTCCTTCATCTGGAGATATCAGAAGACAGACTTTTTTTTCCCAGATGAATATTCTTTTCAAAAAAGGCTGTAAACAAGACTAGTTTGCATTTGCAAAGGGATATGTAGAGGTGTCCTCTTAATTTATTTGGATGGAAATGAAGGGAAGTGGTACAAGTGTTTCCCTTTAGATCATTGCAGATCCTGGACATATAGACACTGTAACATTTTCGCACACCTCCTGTAAATTAAGGAGTTGGAATGGCTTCCTTTGATTGACAAGTTGCCCAGCTCAGATGGCTGACTTCCTTTTCCTTGCAGTTCTGTGTTAAGCTTGTAGCCCTTCTCTATGCTCAGAAGTCAATTTTTAAATGATACCAGGGACAGAACATCACGGTAATTACTTCTTGTTGGTAACTTCAGCCTCATCTCCAGGAATTCCATGGATTGCAGATCTGAGAAATGTGTTCTTGTAAGCACTAGGCTAGAGGCGAGCCCTGTCGCATACCCATCATGGACCTTGCCACGCTGCTTTTCTCATCTGTGGGAGATGTTATCACTGGGGGACTATCAGGAGAGCAAAATGACAAATATCATGAGCTGGACTACGGGAATAATGCTTTGGTCTCATAGCATATGCTTTACTGACTCCTCTTTCAGAGACAGACAGAAGTTTCTCAAAGATCAAGGAAGGCGACTATAACCCCCTCTTCATTCCGGTGGCTGTCACAGTTACTGCATTCTCGGGGCTGGCATTTATCATTTGGCTGGCAAGGAGGTTAAAAAGAGGTAGGTGTGCTCAATAACATCAAAGTAAAACAATTTTAAAGTGGAAAAAGAAGAGAAAGAAACCCCACAGGAAATAAAGTGCAAGAGGGTTAGCTGAAGCAGGTGCCAAGCAACTTCTATGCTCTGTAGACAGAAGTCCCTGGAGACCCTGAACTTGACATACATATTTATTTAAAAGAACCAGCCAATGGTTCACACTAGGTAGACCTTCTCATGAAGGCTTACTATGAGGAGCTTGCCAGATGAGACATTGTAATAACTCTTTGGTCCTATAGCTGTTTGAAGAGAGGATGCATTTGCCACTGTCTTTCGGGACCCTAGATGACTTTGATCTTAGCACTACAGTATCATTGGGAAGTGAATCTATTATTATCTAAGGTTTTTAAACATCTGATCTCCTTGAGAGTCACATAACTGTCTGGGTATTAACATGTGAAAGTTGTATTGCCCTTGGAAGAAATTCTTGTGGATTCTCTCTAGAATCTCTTCACTGAGGCTGTAACCTAGTATACTTAGTATACTATATATACATTCATATATATATATATGGATATATATATATGAATGAATGAATGAATGAAGTTGGGGAAAGAAGAAAAAGGGAAAAGCTTCCTCAAAACTTTATTCTTTGTCACCCCACCAGGAAATAGATGGAACACTACACAAGAACACAACATTGTTCCTTTGGCTCCCTTTCTCTCTTCTGAATATTCTTTTGCCTTCAGGTGAGATCAGTATACCAGCCATAGGCCCACAGTCTGCAGCAGGCTTTGGGTGTTGACTGCCACCTTTGTCCAAGTTCATCCAACAGATCTATTCAAAACTGTAAAATGCATAGACCCCTGCAGCTTTGAGATCTCCAGTATTAAGGTCAGGGGCTATGAATGACCTTAAAGCAATTGCTGACTCCTATGCGCTTCTTCCTGTGATGTAAACTGATGGCCACTTACGTTTCCCTTCCACTGGAGCCATTAGTGTGTATTTCACTAACTATAATGTGTCACACTGGACAGTTTAAACGTCTTTTCTGTTGATATAAATTCCATGAGTTCTGATACTACCACCACACAAGACTATTCTAAGTACTGACTCCAGCAGCAGTACAAAATAAAGAATGACATTTTTCTTTCACCACTGATTAGTCTTTTCACCGAGGTGCCAAACCTCACTTTGACTGTCTGGCTGCCTTGAATGGAGAACAAGGAAGCCATTCATTACACATGCTCCCTGAATAAGGTGGGTATTAGCTCAATAACTCCAAGGCTGTTACGTCCTATTAATAAGAAGGGTAATGACCCCCCAAGTTCCATTCCTTCCTAGGTGATCGTAGATACAAAGGAATGGAATCCAAGTCCCATGAGCTTGATGGGTGCCAGCTAGCTACGGCTGCATTATGCGTGCCTTGAGAAGAGCTGTGGGTTGTTTTCAAAGCTTTAACCTTGGAGTCAGTCATTTCTGTACAAGATCTCAAACTGATAACCTGAAAATGGCATGCCCCTGCTGTGGGAATCAGAGTGGGGCAAACAGGAAACAGATAACGGGCTCTTGGGCTAGTGACAGTTATGCCACCAAAGAGAGTTGCCAGCTCCCAGAGATCACTGGCTCTAGAGGGAAATTCAGGGTAACTATGTTGTCTTCAATAGCCTTCAGCTGTCAAACATCTACTGATCTCTCCAGCTTTCAAGTGAACGATTTTGTCCTCCAAAAATTTTAGCTGTAAGTTGGCTCTTTACAACATGAATAGTATCCCTTTCTTCCCCCTGGAGAGACACTGGTAGAATTGGTAGCTAGGCTACCAAGTAAAACCCACAGAGATCAAACAGACACATTTATAAGAATCATAGTGAAAATAATGATTCTGTAATTATGCATTATTACACACATGTTATAGGTTTATTTGGGTTAATCAAACATGGAAGGGGGACAGATGGCAATTCAGAGTGCGAGAGCCAATGAAAGGTGCAAACTCTGTTCTTTCAAAGGAATCCTATGAACCTGGTGCAAGGGCTGCCCGTGCCCTAATCATCTTGGGGTCTAGTTAGTCTTTAGCTCTCTTTTCCTGGGTCCATAAACAAGCACTCTGGCTGTGGGCTCAGTGGAAACACTCGGTACTCCTAGACTTTCTTGTTCTCCAAGGCAATGACATTTTTAGGCCAAACTCTAAAACTGTTCATTAGCATCAGTTCGAGTCAGAGGTGCCCCTTCCACCCCAAACAGAACCCCCGAAAAGCGTTTGCCTTCGGGTTCATTAAGCTGTTTGTTACTCGGTTGGAAGAGTTTTCCACCTGACCCAACACACAGAGTTACTCTAGTACATGAAACTGAACACGGTCTCCCTCAGTTCTCTTTTCTTTGAAGACACTCCCTCAGTAGAACCAGACACTTCCTCAGCAGGACAAGACACCCCCTCAGTAGAATAAGATTTTGTTTATCTGTTGTCATTGTTTTCATTGCTGCTAAAAGAAAAAAAAACTTCTGTGAAGATGAACAAACGGACTTGAACTTGATTATCCCTAATCAATGTATTTGGTCCATATCATCTGAAAGCTAAGTTTTCAAAGAAACGTTTTGCAATACCATCTTCTAGAACTTTAAACATATTTTTAAAAGCAATTGGAGCAGTGTATAGTATATGTCAGGCCTTAGCCTAAACATTGTAAATACCTCTTCTTTAATTAGCCCAATAAGAAAGCTAAAATCTGTGTGGGGCAGTTCTAGAATACTAGCTTACGTTCGCAGAAATACACAAAATCCATTCCCTTCTCAAAGAGCCTTTTTCCTCAGAGAGCTTTCTTTCTAATTTTTTTCCTTGTCTTTCTGACAGACATCAGATCATCAGACCATTAAGTAATCAATCTTTACTTTCTTCTCCACTAAAAAGAATGTGATTCGATTCACAAAACATTTGATACAGTCAACCAAAATTAACTAAACAGTAAGGAGAAGAAAAACCCAACCGAGTAAGCAAAACTAAGTTGGAACCGAGGCTTACGTTAGCACACAAACGTGTGTCATGGAGTGCTGTCCACTTGACAGAAGTGATTTTCAGATCTAGCTCCCAGGAAGCCCATCAAAAGAGAAAGCAGATGAATTGATGAGGTATGAATTGTACATATGACTGCATAAGTAGGTGAAAACACATTAGTTACTCATGTTAGGCTGCACGGTTCCCACTGATTTCTACTGACTAACCAGGCCAGAGTAAAATTCTCAGGATACACTTAAGAGAAGCTGAGCGACCTCGACCCATTTGTTTACAGGGTTGGGACCTAAGTCCTTTAGGGAGGGGATGGAGGCAGAATGAAATGCAATAGAAACTTACGAGTGGGACCCTGGGCCTGATCAGGAGGGAATTCAGCCCAGGCTCTGGTTTCATGAGCAGCACAGCAGGTGGAATGGAGTCCCAAAAAGCACCTGTATCATACTGCAGCACCAAATGCTCACTGGTACCCAGAGCCACTTAGTCACACGTGGGTACCCCCTTAGCAAATTCATATAGTACTTCAAAAGACAGTCATAGGGATAGGCACAGCCTTTACTTTCAAAACTGAAATGGTCTACTTTTTAATGATACCATTTTTCTATTCTCTTTTCTATTTTTAGGCAAGAAATCTCAGAAAAGGTAAGTATTTTGATGAAGAATGTCCACATATATTTGTCTCTGTTTTCCACAGGGTGCTTTTTGTTATAGACAGAACAAGCCCATGGTAGTTATTTACACAGGGGTCTCATACTAATGGCATTTCCAGGTAAGGTGGTCAAGCACTGGCTTCTATTAAAAACTTTATGTCTTTGATGCTAGTGGAATTAAATAAATGGATGTACAAATATGTCTATTAAGAAAGGAGATTTCCTATGATGGGACTGTTTCCTGGTTGTCTCTGAATTTTCCTTGAGGGTTAGAAGCACGCTGTTATGTTTCTTCTTTAGTATACAGGACCAACATCTAAATAAGCAAGAAGCATCCAATTCAATGAGCATTTCCAATAACTAGCATATCTGTAAAAAGGGACTGCCCAGCCACAGGCCTTTATACTTAACACAAAAGGGTGATTGGCTACTGTTCTAATAAGCACCTGCCTTCAGAAGCGAGGGAAAGCTGTGGAGTGTGAAATTTCCCCTCCTCCCTAAAAAGCATTTGCCCAGTTTGTTCTCATTGTTCTAGTTCTTTCATTAGACTGATAGAAATAGAGTGTAGATCGCTGAGGAAAAACACAGACACATGGAAGTGCCTGGCCTACCTGTTAGGAAGGAAGAAAAGGAAGATAAAAAGAGGTGGCCAGAGACACAGACACATGGAAGTGCCTGGCCTACCTGTTAGGAAGAAGAAAAGGAAGATAAAAAGAGGTGGCCAGAGACACAGACACAGACGAGGGAAGATGAAGAATAACCAGGGATCACAGATACTAAGGAAAGACAAAAGTGGAAAGTCTTACATTCAGACAGAAGAACCGTCTGATTTCCATTGGTTGCTTTAAGGACATCGGTGGGAAGGCCATTTTCACTTCATAGAACAAGACAGAAGTCAGCTGTGGAAGGGATGAGGACAATCAATTAGCTGGAGGCAGAACGTGTTCTGTTTTCTTTAGAATTTGCCATGAAGAAGGGGAGAGTGATAGCGGTGGGGACATGGGGTCAGTGGAGTCTTCTTACTCTGTAATTATGTGGATGGAGTCCTAGTAAGAAAAGGGTCTCTGTGGGGACTGGCCTCCTATCTCTGTAGCAGGAAACCCACAGGATGTAAAGATTTCTTGTGTTCCCACCCACTGAGTGAAAGTCTGCTGGTACATTCTATCTACCCAGAGTGGCGTTCTGGCCACAGAAACACCTGCTTTGATAGCTACAGCACAAAAGTAGTGCGGTTCATTTCAAGGATTGGGAGGCCAGCTGAAGATGCTGACCAAAAATAGCATAAAATTAGTTACTGATTGTTTATTAACAGTTTATTAGTTTTTTACAATTACTCAATTAATAGTTATTTATTGAACATTTTTTTTTGATTTTTCGAGACAGGGTTTCTCCGTAGCTTTTTGGTTC
>NW_004949095.1:13312181-13335690 GCF_000317375.1 Microtus ochrogaster
TAGACCAGGCTGGCCTCGAACTCACAAAGATCCGCCTGCCTCTGCCTCCCAAGTGCTGGGATTAAAGGCATGCGCCACCACCGCCCGGCTATTGAACATTTTTGTATATTGGAACAATGCCAAGCATTACCGAGACACTCAGAGCAATAAGTCATTGACTCCAACCTCGGGGGAATTATTATCCAACTGGGGAGTTAAGACAAAAACAAGACAAAAGACAAAGCAGAAGTGCAGAGCAATAAAAGCAGGAACAGTAATGGTGATGAATTTTATACTGGATAGGAAATAAATGAGATAACAATGGCAAAGTCAGGTGGGTCTAAAGCAAATCGGGGGGCCAGGAGTGGAGTTTCCTAGAGCCCCTGGTTTACTGAGGATCTGTGCAACAGAAGCTGAAAGAAAGGCTGTCTCCCTCACACCCCCATGTGTCCAGGGCACTTCACCACCAAGTGGTCTGGCTGCCTTGTGACATCTCTCATTGATTAGCTAAGGTGATCTTTCTTCATAAAACTTTAGGCTAGGAAGATGGAGGACATCACATTGAAACTATCTTGGTGATTAAGTAAATAACTTACCTGCAGGCCATGAGCCAGTGACAGAGTTGCAACAATAAACACAGATAAAGATCAACTTTGATCAGATATACTTTCTTGTTGTCTACTCTTCTGAGTGTTTTAAGTCCCAAATGATTAAATATTGCCTACAAGTCAGTGTAGGGAGGGAACACTGCTATCCCTAATTACAGTAAAGAGACGGAAGAAGGGGAAATGGCAGTAGCTTAAGAGAAGTCATTGAATAGGGGGAGAAGCTGACATCTGTCGCACCCGTATCCAGGGATAATGCTCTGATAACTATTTTGCTTCTAGTGCTCAGGCTCCTTGACTTCCAGGTTAGAGTCGTTAGGACCAGAGGCCCTCCTCTTCCAGTAATGTGATTTATTTTCACAGTAAACCATTGTGTGATGGCACTGAGGAAGGGTGGGGTGGAAGAAATAGGGTGTGTCTCTCGAGCAAGCCAAGAAGAAGATGAATACTATCACACTAAACACCGAATGATTTTTTTTCTCACTGTGGTTGATTCTCACCGTTCTTTGCACTCACTCCTATTAGTGTTTGGCTAATGAATGAATGACTCCTTGGGCATTTGTGGTTTTGATTCTTGCTGGTTATTTTGACTCTTCTGCAAACGGGTTCTGTTTGTCACCTCATTTGGTTTCTAGTTTCTAAATTCTACCTTGGTAAAAGCTACGCCCAAGATACACAGGAAGATATGATGCCAACCTCAGAGGAGGAGGGTGCATGCGAGATTCTGCTTTCAGAGACATTTTTATTTCTACCCTGGCAAGCAAGTCTGCAGCTGCCCTGGTGGTTTACCCTGACACTTCATCACGAGACCAGAGCCTCAGAATCTGGTTCTCCTTTTGCAAGGTGCAAAGACACAGAAATGTGGTTCTCCTCCACCCTTCCAAAGAATGGCACAGCTGAAACACAGAATACAGTGGCACCCATATTCGTGAATCTAAATTTGCCATCAAGTCTCTAAGTCATGTTCCACCAGAATCTGGCATTTAGAACAAATACCACTGTTTCCATGGGTTTTCATTTTCTCTGATCTCATGTTCCATTTGAGCACATATCATCTTTCATGTCCCCTCCTCTCCACTGTGATTCAGCACACAGTGTCCTTCAAATATTAGATGTGGAAGTTAGCAATGTTGCAGAAATACGACCAGATGTGATCTGTGGACCAGCAGATGTTCCAGTGTGAGCATCTGTGAGGAGCTTCTTAGAGAATTGGGACTTCCGGTGGAATCAGAGCTGACATTTAAAGTATTTACTTGGAGGAGGGATGGGGTTGGGGATGGTGCAGAGAGCTGACTCAGCAGCCAAGAGTGTACTGCTCTTGCAGAGAATCCAAGTTCAGATCCTAGCATCTGTACTGGGTGGTTCACAACGGCCTGGATCTCAAACTCCAGGGACTCCAACACCCTCTTCTGGCCTCCTCAAACAACTTCACTCATATGTGCATACACACACACACAACTACAATAACTCTTTAAAACATTAATTTAGGGGTGGTAATACATGAGGGTGCAAAATGTTGCTCTAGTGTCTCTTCTCCAGTTGTTTAAAAATATTCCATACCCTGTCCACAATTCCCAACGGGAAGCAGTTCCTCGCTCCTCTTCTTCACGTTAGTGGCCCCTTACCCCTTACTTCCGTGTTTGCAATTTCCTTGCCTCTCTCACCTAAAAATATTAATCTATATTAGTAACATTTTAATTTTTCCATTTTTAAAATTCTCCTTAGTTTAATTTTTATAATCTTTTGTTTCTGTTTCAGGATGGATGATCCATACTAATTCATCCTCTATGAAAGGAAAAGTCACAAGGTGCCCCCCCCCCAAAAGTTTGGAAACAACTTCAAATCCTCCCTCAAAGATTTTGCACACAGGCATCACCCACAGTGAAGATGAAATGTTTGCTTCAGGGTATCTGGAAGGATTTCTACGTGATTGACAGCTCCTCTAGCCTCCTCGCTGCTCACTCAGCTCCTTGACCCTAGCCTGCAATTTTTGTTTATATAGCTCAGGATTTTATTACTTTTTCTGTGGAGAGAAAAAGGGTGGCTCTGGGGTATGAAGAAGTCTGACCTCGCTCTTTCCTAATTCCTGTTTCCTACTTCAGTTCAGTACTGGATCTGATACCAAACACTGGATTTGATACACATGTAACTGAACCCGATTCCTTGCACACAGTCCATAAACTATGAAGAAGATGATAAGAACCGTTGCTTTCCAGCTCCAAAGAAGGCTGTTTTGTTCAAGTTAGACAAGTTTCATTTGCACTGTAGCCCCACTTCCTGTGAGTGGAAGCCACCGTGGCCATTCACACTCACCTTCCCCGTGTCCTTTCCTTAGCTGGCTAACTTACACGCATAGCCTCTCGTAGCCATGGAACAAATAAGAGAAAATCACCTTTACTGACTGTTAGTTTTGAAGTTTCCCTTCTCTTTAGTACATCTCTTTAGGTTCTTTGAGGTCAGGGTTCTGACGACTACTTACTGTTAATAATGACATGACCCACTATCTTGGAATGTAGGTAATAAATATATTTCTGATATTATGAAGATGAGTTAAAACAGGTAGAAAGATTCCTGGGCTCATGCTGGAGTGACACCTTCCCCTTGCCCTAATATCTCCTACTCAGAAACATGAATTCTAATTTTTAGTTTTAGGAGAGCTGTCCTTGTCCCTTGCTGCTTCTTTTATAGCTAGCTCTTTAGCTCACCCAGCCCACAGGCTATGGCGTTTCTCGGCTTCACTCTGGACGATGCATTTAAATACAGCCCATTTTAAAAACTGTTCCGTAGTCTGTTGTTTGTATATGAGAATACATGTTGTTTTCCCCCAGATAACATTGTACCTCTCTTGAGGGAAGAGATTGCACCAGATCTCTGGAGTTCCTAGTTCGTTACTTGAATGAATGAAATAAATGAAATTTATGCTTGGCAATGCTGAAGCATATGTGGACAGCCCGTATATGACGGTTCTGTTGAACTTGTCCATATTTTTCGTGGTCTAAGTTGATGAGGATGACTGACCAAGCCTCTTCCTCAAGAGGGCACCAGATCTCACTACAGATGGTTGTGAGTCACCATGTGATTCCTGGGAATTGAACTCAGGACCCTTGGAAGGGCAGGCAGTGCTCTTAACTGCTGGAGCACAGTCCATGGATAAAGTTGTGCGAGGCGATTTCTGAGAGCTTGTGAGAAAACTCCAACTACACAAGAGACCTGTAACCTCCATCCCTGTATAACATGCATTTGTTCTCAGAATGTGCTTTCATGCCTGTCCTGGTGTAAATAGGAGTGTGTTTACTTCAAATTACCCATCATTTTACTCTTACTATTTAGATGATATTTCCAAGCACGGGTTGTCCTCGTGACTGTATGTGGCTTGAACTAATGTAGCCTTGCCCTTGAGACTGTATAAGCCAAAAAATGTGAACTTTCTAAACTCATGTGACCTCGCTCTCATGACTGCATACTGCCTGAACTCTCAAATTGCTCATATGACCTTGCCTAACCCTCAGAAGAGAAATTTCTTGATGCCCTGAATAAAGATGACTATGGCCTGAGACTTTAGTCCACTTTACCTTTAGTCTCTACTCTCCAAGGTTCACAGTGCCCACTAGAGCTGTAGCAGTAAATGGGTAAAATGCTTTTAAATAGATTAGAAAAACTCTACGAGTGCCGTGATAAGTATTCAGCTAACTTCAGCACCGGAATCCCTACAGGAAGGCAGTACATTGTTAGAAACCGACCGGAATTGGATGTGGTGGTGCATGCCTTCAATCTCAGCACTTGGGAGGCAAAGACTGAGATAGGCGGAGGTCTATGAGCTCAAGGCCAATCTGGTCTACATAGTGAGTTTCAGGCCATCCAGGGCTACTTAGTAAGAGCAAAACAAACAACAAACAAATAAATAAATGGTGAGAACTAACTAACTAAATAAATAAATAAAAGAAGAAAAAAAAGAAGGAAGGGAGGGGGGAAGGAGGGAGGGAGGAAAAGAAAGAGAAAAAGAAACTGACGGGAAATATTTTTCCTGTTTCATGGCCAATGCTGCTTTTACGCACATTTTCACATCTTGTGAGACTATATTTTTAAACAAGGATTTTTTTCTTTCTTCAAGTCATTTCAGATTCTATCACCATTACAAAAGGCCTTTCATCTTGTGTGCTTACTAGCAGGTGTCAATCCCACTTATATGGCTTAGGGTGCACCCTTCAGAGAGGTGTGGTGTGCAGAGAGAAGACTCATGCTCACAGCCCTGCCTGAGATGCTTCGTCATTTCAAACATCAGGGGCAAGGGACCAAAAAGAAAGAGAAGTACGGTCTTCTATTCATGACATAAGGTTAATATGTGATTTTAAGAATTTTATTACAATGTTGAGATAAATCCCCTTCAAGACTGAGATTTCGTTAATTTGCTTGTAAAATAAGGAAGTCTACCTGTTTACATCATAGGGTTATTGTGATGTTGTGTCAAGGGTTATTGTGAAACTGCTTTGTAAATTGAAACCTTGTTTTGTTTTTGAAAGAAAAGTTATAGTCAGCTGTATTTGGTTCTAACCTGGGTCTCTAGGTTGTCCTGCCTCTGGCTCCCGGTCATCCAGGCAGTGTCAGCTGTGGGCTCCCTCTTGTGGTTTGGACCTCAAGTTGGAGTAGTTGTTGGCCACTCCCACAAGTTTTGTACCACCATTACCCAACACAGCTTGCAGGCAACACAGATTGTAGGATGAAGTTTGTGTGGCTGGGTTGGTGTCCTGGTCTCACTACTAGGAGCCTTGCCTTGTTCTAGAAGATGGCCAGTCCAGGCTCTACATTCCCCTATTGCTAGAAGACTCGCTAGAGTCACTCTTGGAGATTCCAGGGAGTTTTCACTGCACTAGGCTTCTACATCCGCCTCCAAATAACCCAATTCGGGTCATCTTTTCCAGTACTCTCTCCTTTTTTCCTCTCAGCCCCACCTGATCCCTCCTGCTCCCATCCCATTGGCGCTGAGTCCACTCACAAAATCTATTCTATTTCCCCTTCCCTGGGAGAGTCATGTGTCCAAACATGACTGGCAAGAAAAAAAAATCAAAGAAATGATTCCCAATGATTTCCTGCTATATTCATAGATCTGTGCATGTTGTTATAAGAGGGGCAGAAACTGATGGGAGCAGCTGCAGAGACCTACAGGCAGAACGGGGGAATCCCACAGAATATTGGGAGGAAGGATTGAAGGAGCCAGAGGACTCTAGGACATCACAAGAACATGGCCCATAGAATCAACTAAGCAGGGCTCATAGGGACTCACAGAGACTAAAGGAACAAACATGGACCTTTATGGGTGTGAACAAGATCCTCTGCACACACCTTAGGTCTATGTAGTTTGATGTTCTTGTGGGACTCCCAATAATGGGAGTAGGAATGTCTCTGACTCTTTTGCCTGCACTTGGGGCCCTTTTCTTCCTGCTGGGTTGGCTAGTCCAGCCTTGATATGAGGGTTTGTGCCCAGTCTTAATATATCATCTTAGGATATCCCTGGGAGGCCTTGCTTTGTTTGTTTGTTTGTTTGTTTTGTTTTGTTTTGTTTTGTTTTTTTAAGACAGGGTTTCTCTGTAGCTTTGGAGCCTGTCCTGGAACTAGCTCTTGTAGACGAGGCTGGCCTCGAACTCACAGAGATCCACCTGCCTCTGCCTCTGGAGTGCTGGGATTAAAGGCATGCGCCACCACCACCCGGCTTGTTTTGTTTTTTAAAGGGAAACAGAGAAGTGAAAAGAAATGTTCCTGGGGCCTATTGCTATGCAGACAAATATCACTGTCTTAAAGAAAAGCAGAGAGAGAAATGTCATCCCAGGGCTTTAAATTTCAAGCTTAAAGCTCACAAAGCTTGTACCGCAGTCTTTGGAAAACGAGAGCAAGAGAGGGACAGAATCACAGCCGCATCTGGAAGACAAGTATATCTGATGATTTAAGAGGGGGTAAAATGGAAGCAGGAGATGCAAGTCATTAAATGTAATTATCCAGGCACGAAGATGATGAGCCAGGAAGGTCCCTAGGAGGCATCCTGAAGCCTTTGTTCTCTGATGAGTGGGAGGGTGGAGAATAGGAGGGAGTCTAGAAAGGAAAAACATAAAACAAAGATTCTGGTTAAATATGGCTTATGCAAATGTCCCCCTTTTCAAAGATCTTGTAGGAAAGTCCCTCCTTTGTTATATTTCCCCTGCATGAACTTATCTTCTTTATTCTTAATACAGGAGCAAGTCAAGGATGTAGCCCACATGCCTGTAAACTCACAAAGACAATTGGAGAAGACTGGGAATGGGAAAAGGCCCTAGATCTAAAATGCTCTTCACTATTCGGTTGGCAATCAATTCTTCCCACTCCCAAGAAAATGAGGTTTTTTTTGCAGTTTCACGAACACAGTTTAGGTAGAGACATTGATACAGACTGGTCAGCCTTGGTCAGGGTGCTGGGGAGCTATCAGCAGTTTCTGCTTGTGAGGCCCACATTTGCCTGTGAGGTTGGTTTCATGTGGATTTAGGGCACGCAGATAGCAAGCATGTTGAACAAAGGACCGACTTACACAATTGTACTCTTTGCTCTGGAGTATTTCATAATCTTCTAGATAAATTAGTTCTCCTTAGAAAGCATATGTCTGCATCAATAACTGCCAGAGTTTTCTCTCATTGATGTGTTTATTACACCACAAGGGGGTACTGACATTTTGATATTTAGAAGTAATTAGGAGAGCTATAGGAACTCGCACATGGTCAAGCTGTAGTCTGTGACCTCTTGCATAAGAAGGCTCTTGAGGCTGCTGGTGGTGTATGACCGAGTAGTAACAGCAACTGCTGGGCAATGCTCCTGCTCACACTCCCATCACCCAGGGTAACTGTTTTGAGAGAGCGACTCTTGCAGATCAGATAGCAATAATAAGCGAGTGTTTTGTGATTTGTTTTTTAAAAAGATTCCTCACCCTGAGAATACTTAAGGCTTCTTACACCATGCAATACTTTCAAGGGCTCACTTACGCTCCTCATCAACAGGAGATCTGAGCTTCCCTGGAGGATCCACATGTCAAAACACCCAAGAGCAGCACACGACCTCTGTCTCTTGATGTTTTGTGCTGAAATGGGAAGGGCGATACCTAGAACTCCTTCTTGTTTTGTTTTCTTTCAGTATTGGGAGCGGAACACAAGGCCCTGTGTGTGATAGACAAGTGTCCTATCATTGAGCTCTATTCCGAGTTCTAGCTTTATTCTTAATGACTATGACTCCAGGTCTCCTTCTCATGCATTTAAAGTTTACCAGCAAATAGAGCAACATTATGGCGTCGCCGTGTCTCTGTGCTGTGTGGCTTGAGCAAGTTACTAAAGCCCTTTATGCCAGTTTTTTTTTTTTATCACTGAATGGTGAATGGTGGTCAGTTTAGTTCAGCTTCATGGGTTAGTTGTATGGATTAAATCAGTTGGTTCATATATGCAAAGAACTTAGGAAAGTGACTGGAAAACACTGGATAAATGATAGCTGCTGATATAATAGTAGTTATTATCACTAATTTCAAAGGTCCGTGTTTCTGGTATCTAACAGCATTGTGGTCTGAGATATATTACTCAGACTTTTCTATTATCCTACTCGGAATTAGACAAGAGACTCTGTGCCTATCCTCTGCTGGGAATGGTGAAAATTAGAGTGCGGCGAGCCCTGACCAGCAGGGAATAACACCACGACTCGAGGATCCTTCTTCAATCACAGTTTATTGAAGCGCTGCTTGGTTGAGGGAGAGCTGAAGGTGAGGGGCCCCGACCACGGCAGGAGGTGTGCTTATATGCAGGGTGTAGGCGTGTTTAGCTGGCCTACTACACGGCTATACAGGATTGGACGGCTGGTGTTGCTAGGCAGATTAGCAGGCAAAAGAATGCAAAACAGCACAGAAGCGCTGATGTGGAAAACAACTTAGGGCAACGCCCTGAGAGGAAGCCGGCGCCATCTTGTAATGGCGGACGGTCGTCACATTAGAGAGAGATTTATTTGATGTGGTCATGCTAGAGAGAACATATAGAGGGGTTCAGTGATCCCCCAAGCCCATTTTTACACTATTGACATGAACTTTATCCTCAAAGAGTGGACGAGCTGGAGCAGAGGGGCAAGAGTTAAGCAGACCTGGTTAAGTCTTGTAAGACAGCTGCCTCCCTGTTCTAGCTGGCCTTCCAAGTATTCTTTACATTTCTAGACACAAAGATATGGACTATTCTCCAAATATTATGACTTGAGAACATCTTGATTCAAAAATCAGATAAACACTTGACAACAAAGGAAAATTTTAGACTAATCGCCCTTGTGATTATATGTGAAAAATCTCAAACATAATATTAGCAGGTCAAATGCAGCATTGAATAAAAATATGCCACCTGATACTCAAGTTAGATTTATTTCCAGAACATAAGAGTGGGCTTTTACTACAAGATCCATATGGATCTTATTATTATTAACATATCCATGTTAATAATCATATTAACAGATGGGAGAAGACCCATATAATCATCTTAGTAAAAAAATTCGTGACTGGGCTGGAGAGATGGCTCAGTGGTTAAGAGCATTGCCTGCCCTTCCAAAAGTCCTGAGTTCAATTCCCTGCAACCACATGGTGGCTCACAACCATCTGTAATGAGGTATGGTGCCTTCTTCTGGCCTGCAGACATACACACAGACAGAATATTGTATACATAACAAATAAATAAATATTTTTTTAAAAAAATTCGTGACTATTAGAAGGAAAAGAAAAACATTTAGTAAGCCAGAAAGGAGAATTCCTTAACCGATAAATACAATTTACGGAACACTGCCACAAACACAGTCCTTGACGGGTTTATTAGGTGTTTGTCTTGCTACTGTGACAAAACCACCTGAAAAGGTACATAAAGAAGAGTTTATTTTGGTTCACAGTTCCAGGGTACAGACCATAATAATCAGGAAGTCCTGGCAACAGGAGCTTGAGGTGGCTGCTCACCAGGTATTCAGGCAAGAGGCAGAGGGATTGTGTTTGCCTTCAGCTTGCTGTCATCTCTTCATTCAATCCCAGATTCATGGGCCCTGACATGACAATATCTCATTAATCTGTTCTAGCTAATCCCTCACGGATGTGCCCAGAGACTTTTTTGTTTCCAGGAGTTGACAAGGTTAATCTTCACAATGGAAACCATTAGAAGCTGGACCCCTGGGCAGGAGAAATTCAGTGATGCCATTTCACCTGGAACCCATGAAGACTCACCACCCTGGCCTTCTGTATTGCAGAACTAGGCTGAACAACAGCCCCAGGCTCCTCCCTTCTGGGATCTGACACAATTCTGTAGGGAGGTACCATGGTCTTCAAGCTTCTCCCAGTCGATGATGGAACACAGGTACACAGCACAGGCCCCTCCCGTGGGTCTGGGGATCATACAGTAGATGATGTGTCTGAAGGACTCTCCATCCACCTGACTGTAACTGTTCCAGGACCCTGCACGAGTCTGAAGTATTCCCTCAACTTCCCTCTTCCCATCCCCTCCTTTGACAGGTGTTACAACTGCACTCTATTCTGAAGGCTGCTTTAGCTACTCCTCATGTTCACATGTTTGGGAAAACACATTCATTAATTGTCACTGCTTCCACCCAAAATCTCTACCATTACATGCTAGAAATCTGGCCAGTGCATTACCCAGAAGCTTCTGCTCCCTGAGCCGGTGTTTTAGGCACACCTCAGCAGTTACCTTTTCTTGAATTGTCTGCCTGTGTTTCTGGTACCTGATCTTTGATTGAGCCGTTGTCACCTCTGCTCTTTCCAATCATCCACCTCTGGAAGCTGAGCTGGGGATCTGAAGTGAAAAAAATATTCTCTTGAATCCCCAAAGTTAGGTAGCCTCAAATTCTATGGCTTTGCTTTATGAATGTTAGAGTTGAATCAGGTTAACATTGCTCTCCAGCACTAGGGTTTGCAGGTAACAAAACCTTTCACTCATCTCTGCCCTTCATTACAAGCAATAACGGAATGAATACAGTATTGGAGTTGCACCCCAAACCTTCAGAGCAGCAGTTAACTGCAGGATCATTTTAGACTTTTTCCTTCTTCAGGCCCAATTCTTCCTGAAAACAACAATAATTTTAGAAAAAGCTTAACATTTAATTAGCACTCAGGAAGCTCCTTTGGCTTTGGCTCTGGTGATCCATTATACTTTGTTTTTGGAAGGAGCACTGGTCCAGACAGATGTGATTGGCTGACTTGCAACAATATTGAAGCTACAGATGACACAAGAGAATTTATTTCTGCGAATATTTGAATGCTTTAAAGAGTTTTAGTAGAAGTTGGTGGTATTGGTGAAAACTTTGCTTCCAGGTGTAGGGTGACAGCTAAGGCTGCTTTAGGTCTGCTTTTCTCCACAGTGAGGGACCGCTTGCAGGCTCTTACTTCCTCCGGGACAGGGCCAGAGAGGAGTGGACTTTTGGCAATATTCCCTGAGGTTATAGGCCACCATTTCCCCTTCCTACCACACTGACATGCAATCCCTGGCCAAGCCCTAGCAATTCCCTTGGTTGGCTCTCTTGTGTGCTAACTTATGACTCTTTTCCTTATTTCCCAAACATTTGAAGATGATGCCAGTAAAGAAGTTCTGGGGAAACTTATTGGTTTGGGTCCTGATTCACAAACCAGGCAACAGCAGAAATAAATGCACAAAGCATTTGTGTTAATAGGGTGAACTGGTGCAAACTGAAGATAAATTTAGTCTTTTGCTCTGTGCTGTTGAGTATATCATTAGACTCACTTTTCCTTAGCGGCACCTTGTCATACCAAATATCTATCCTGTTCATCTGTTTAGCTGTTGATTCATCTATTGTTCACGAAATAGGCAAGTAGCGGTCTAGGCATGAATTTCCATTCTTATGTGAATGCTGTTGATCCAAAGGTACAAACTGTACCGAATCTATTTCTAGGTGCAGGGGAGCGAGAAAGCATGGGATACAGACCTTTAGCTCCGAGCATCTGGAAGATGCTGAAGGAATAGTAAATAAGCATATGATGCAAACACGGCACTAACCAGTTTTCTCAGGAAGTTGCTTAAAACAGCCTTCATCCTCAATTACTGGGTATAGTTGATTTTTCAGGTTAATAAACTTGGAGCCTAAACTTATATCTAGAGTTCATAGTTATGTCTCATTTTCCATGGTTTAAAATGAGTGTATTAGTGACATCAGCAAGAGAGATGCATGGAATTACCTGTCATTCATTCCTGAAGGCAATAGGTAAAGACGAAGGACTAATAACTCTGATGTTGGAAGTTATTCGCAAAAAGCACCTTGGCCTAAGTACTGCCCCTTTGACTTCAGACTCCATTTTACCTGTAGGGTGAAACAAAGTTCAGGTCCCCAATCCCTAGGGGAGCTGGGATCCTTCCAGTAGCTGACCACCTCCTCCTTAAACCATAGAAAGAGTCACTGTGCATCTTTAGTTCTCTAGAAACATCATGGCGGTTCCTACCAACAGAAGGAATAAATGGATCTGATTGATTGGACTGAAAAGCTTGCTCTGTACATCGATTGACGATGATGGAACATTCAAGGAAGCCCCTTAATCTCTAAATCATAATCGATGAAAATTGTGGCTACAATGTGGCAACAAATGTTTGTGATTTTTGTGCTTAAATACTTGCTTCAGCTGACATTTAGGGGTTCACAGTTCGGCTCCTAAGTCTTTTCTGTGACCCTGATGGATCAGCCCCTCTTCTTCCTCCTTTTTTTGTTCTGCCCTGCAGTGAAACTTGCCGTTAGGTAACCTCTTGTATCTGCTTGGGTTGATTCGGAACCTCAGACCCCAACAACACAAGACAGGCTAAACGGGAAAATCTGTGAGAGAACGGTAGAGAAGTGCTTGAATTCCTGTGGGGTTTTGCTGTGTGACCTTTTACTCTTTGGACTCCTTTGGGGAGTCCCACCATTCAGTTCCTTAGTAAATCACATATGGAGGCTTATTCTTTATTATGAATTCCTGGCCTTAGCTTGGCTTGTTACTTGCCAGCTTTTCTTAACTAAATTATCCTATCTTTTGCCTCTGGGCTTTTATTTTTGCTTAATTCTGTATACTTTACTTCTTTCACTGTGACTTGCTGGGTAGCTGGGTAGCTGGGTAGCTGACTTCCTTGCCTTCTCCTTTGCACCTTGTCTTCCTCTTATTTATACTCTCTCTCTGCCTGCCAGCCCCACCTATCCTTACTCCTCCCTCACTATTGGCCGTTCATCTCTTTATTAGACCATCAGGTGTTTTAGACAGGCACAGTAACACAACTTCACCAAGTTAAAGAAATACAGTGTAAACAAAAGTCACACACCTGAAAATGATAGTCCTCAACAGGGTCTGGAAACACAGTCCAGTCTTGTAGAAAGAAAAATAAGAGGCCTTGCATGTTTTCCACCCTGAAAGTCTTTCAGAGCCAGGATTCCTGTGGTAGGAAATAAGCTGCAGGCTTCATGTGGTCTTGTTGCTGCTTCTGTTGACAGTAAAGGAGACTCCTATGTCACCACAGTCTGAACGCAGCGTGGAAGCCTGCTCAGTGTGCACAGTTATACAGCCCCAGAGCTCATGTCGTTCACACCTAATCTAAGCACCTAAGACTCATAAATCCTTTGGCAGAGAACAACCATCTCGAGGCTGGCTACTGTTCGTAGCACATCTCCATTCTAGAGACTGCCGTCATTCAACCATGCTAACACAAACAACATCCCAGTAACCCCAAATATTCTGCCTGCACTTAGCAGCAGGGCCCCTACATTGACTTCCCAACATACGCAATGCTCTATTTTCCCAAACAGGTGTACCTGATGAAAGAGAATTTGGCAAAGATTTTGTAGCGTCGTGTGGCTACCTGGCCTAACAGATAACTGGTCAGCAGCCTTGGTGCCTGCACTGCACAGGCACTCAGCCTACGGGACCTTTGTCCTTCTGCCACCATCCCAACAACCATCAGAACTCCTCTGCCTGACTGAAAGCACACCACACAACTGGCGAGCCCATAAAAAGTGTATAATCAAGCTCAATCTGACAGCTATTGGCTGGTTGCCAGGCCCATCTTGGTGAGTCTGCCATACAATTGGCCTGTCTCAAATGTCATCATCATAAATTTGCAATGGCCCCCTAAACCAAACAAGTAGTGACCCCACTCCTCCAGAATGCCCTCTGTGTGGCTAATCTGCAATGCCTACACTCATGTCTGAGATAGTGCCAGAATCAGAATCAAGATGGCAGCCTCCCCAGTGGCCCTGTTAACAGCTGGCTAGACTTGGCCCACTTGACTATATATTGCATGGAAGAAAACCCATCACATAGTCACTGGCCTCACACCGTCTGCAGGTATACGCTACAGTTGCACAGTCATCCCACGGCCAGGAAAATCCTACCATGTCGATCATATCTCTAGACACCCACAGTCTGGTCCTCTAAAACATCTATAGAAACCTTTTACAAGGAGTGTAGCTGAATAAGCAACAAGACAATACCAGCTGGACACAGACTCAGCACTACCTAACTACAACTAACCAATACCCTAGCACACATCACAGGAAAACCTTCTCCTCTTAGGGGGAAAATAAACCTCCCCAAGCTGGAAAAGGCACCTGCTTCACTAGATATTCAGATATCAGTGTAGGGACATACGAAACAAACAAACAAAAAAAACCCGTAAGAAAATCTAATATTCTTACAGTAACAGACAGACACAAAGGAAGGAGATACAAAGCGTGGAATTTGGTGTATCAGTGAGAGTCCAGAGGAAACTTCAGAGACATCTGGATGACAATTCACAGGTATTGTGAGAATTTCAGCAGAGAGACAGCCACAAAGATGAATCAAACAGAAATTTTTCGCCGTGACTAAACTCAGTGACTAGAATAAATTATTAAGTTCCACAATAACAGACTAGATTAAATGGAAGAAAGACTACCTACATCTCAAGGTAGGTTTTATTGTAACCTAATCAGAGATGGTGAATGGAATCTCTTGGAGGGAAATGCTACAGAACCTGTAAGACACCAGTGAATGGGCAAATGCTTACATTATGGAATTTAGATGCAGGAAGATGAAAGCCACAGAAAGCATATCTGAACAAACAATATCTGTGAAGGTCCTATGCTTTGAGAGAAATAGGAAACACCCAGACCAATGAATCTCAGAGTCCTGATTAGACTCAAACCAAAGAGGCCTTCTCCAAAGTGCTATATTTAATCAGTCAAAAGGCAAGGAAAGAATTCAGAAGCAGCGTGGAAACGGTGTTGAGTCACCTACATGAAATCCTTACTGAACCAACACAGATTTCTGATTAGAATTCTTAAACAGGGCAGTGGTGGTGCATGCCTTTAATCCCAGCACTCCTGAGGCAGAGGCAGGCAGATCTCTGTGAGTTCAAGGCCACCCTGGTCTAAAGAGTTAGTTCCAGGACGGGCTCCAAAACTACAGAAAAACCCTATCTCAAAAAACAAACAAACAAACAAAGAAGTCTGGGAGCCCTAAAGAAGATAAGATAATATATTCTTAGAACTAAAACTAGCCAATGAAGAATACAACACACAGAAAAGCTATCCTTCAGAAATGAAGAAGTAAAGCCTTTCTCAGACAAAGAAAGCCTGAAGGAGTTCATCAATACTACAAAAGATTTGAAGAAGCTCCTTAAAGGGTAACAGCGATCATGAAAACATACAAAAGCTTCAAACTCACTGGCAGAGTGGATACACAGCTGAGAAAGAGCAAGAAATCAAAGCTTTAGACTACAGAAAACCCCAAACCACAATGATTCACAACAAGAGAGGAAGAAGAGAGCAGCAGATACACAAAACAACACAACAACCAACGCTGTGACAGCCATTGGTTTCTGCCATCAATAGCAACTTTATTGTTAAATGGATTAAATCCCTCAATTAAAAGGCATATTTCTCAATTAAACAAAATGTTAGCCAGGGTGGTGTGGTGCATGCCTTTAATCCCAGTACTCAGCAGGCAGAGGCAGGTGGAACTCTGAGTTCAAGGCCAGTTTGGTCTACAAAGCAAGTTCGTGGGCAAACAGGGCTACACAGAGAAATCTTGTTTCAAAACTCCAAAGGCAAAAAGTCAAAAACCAACCAACCTAATAAACAAACAAAGAAAGAAAACTCCAAAACATAGACTAGAAAAGAGGTTTCTGTACAGTAAGCAAAAGACTGAATCAACAGAGTGATGTCTAACACCAGATCATCAAAATGTACAAATCATAAATTATAATATAGAAAGGGAGATAGAACCTGTTATATATAATAACCAGGGACTTCAACTCTCACTTTAATCAGAAGTCAGATCAGCCAGAGAGAAAACTGACCAAGTTACACTGCACTATAGACAAGGGAATCCAATAGGCTTATCTGACATTTCACTTACTGCTTGTAAAACACACGTTCATCTCATTGTCTCATGAACATTTTCAGAACAGGTCATGTTTTGTCATAAAAACAAGTCTTTACAAATCAAAAACTTCAAAATTATAGCCTGTATCTTCTCTGGCCAAAATAGGATAAAATGAAACACAACCATAATAGAAACTATGAAAATTGTAAAAATGTAGGAAAACCAAATCATATAATTTTGAATAACCACTGAGTCATGAAGCAAATTAAGAGTGAAATTTAAATTATTTTTTTCTTGAAACAAATGAACATAAAGAAACAGTTACCAAAACTTATGAGATAGAGAAAAAAATGATTCTTCTGAGTAATGCTTATAGCAACTAATATATGTGGAAAGGTTTCAGAGAGAAGGTTGGGGAGATGGCTCAGTTGTTAAGAACGCTTACTGTTTGTCTTGGTTAGAGTTTCTATTGCTGTGATAAAGACCATAACCAAATACTAGAAAGCTGCATATAGTAGTAAAGTAATGGATTAAATACCATAATCAAATGGTGTTTATCATAAAAACGAAAGGACGGTTCAATATATGCAAATCAATACACATCATACATCATAGTCATAGCTGTTTTTGTCAACTTGACACAAACCCAGACATACCCAGGAAAGGTAAAAACATGCATCCAATTAGAAAGCGGAAGATGTGGGGGAGGGGGAGGGAAATGGGAGGCGGTGATGGGGAGGAGGCAGAAATCTTTAATAAATAAATAAAAAAGAAAAGGAAAAAAAAAAGAAAGCAGAAGATGGAGCAGTAGCTGTGTGGAGAAAGGGAATCAGCCGGAAGGAGGAGCAGAGTTGGGGAGGGGATGCAGAAGAGTAAGCTCCAATGACACATGTATGCATGAGGATGGCACAGTGAAACCCATTACCTGGCATGCGTGATAGTTCATTATAGTTTATTTATTTGCCTACTTGCTAATTTACTTTGCATGTTTGTACATGTGTGCGGGTACGTGGGGAGGTCAGAGGCAAGCTTTTAAGAGGTGATTCTTTCCTTCTACCACATGGCCCCTGGGATGAACCTCAGGTTTACTGTAACAGGGTGACGAGTTGTGTGGTTTGTGATGATTGTCAGTCTGACAGGATGTAGGACCACCTTAGAGAGAAATCTCTAGAAATGTCTGTGGGGATTTTCTATCTTAGGTTAATGGAGGTGGTCCTGACTGTAAACTTAATCAAAGAACAAAGGCAGCGCTAGCCTTCATCTCTCTGTTTTCTGACTACGTGTGTTGTGACCAGCAGCCTCGAACTCTTTCCATTGTGATGTGCACGCCATGACTGACTAGTCCCTCAAACTGTGAGCCCAGGGAAAACTCTCCTTCAGTGAGTTGCTATTACCAGGTATTTTTATCATAACCATGCGTAAGGCAACTAATACAATATGCTAACCTAAACTTTAATTTTTTTTTTTTTGGTTTTTCGAGACAGGGTTTCTCTGTGCTAAACTTTAATTTTAAAAAATGTTTATTTATTTTACAACCTGACCACTGCCTCCCCTCCCTCCTCTCCTCCCACTTACTTCCCCCTCCAACCCAGCCCTCCTCCATATTCACCGAGAAAGGGGTAGGCCTCTCCTGTGAGTCCGCAAAGCATGGCCTATCAAGCTGCCATAGACCAAGCACCTCCCCCTGTATTCAGGCTGGGCAGGGCAACCTAGCATGAAGAACAGATTCCCATGAGACAGTCAAAGCACCAGGGACAGTCCCTGCGCTCATGGCCAGGAGTCCCACAAGTAGACTAAGCTACATAATTGTCTCATATATGCAGAGGGTCTAGGTCAGTCCCATGCAGGCTCCCTAGTTGTTGGTTCAGACTCTGTGAACTCCCATGGGCCAGGCTAACTATTTCTGTGGATTTGTGGATTTTCCTGCTATGTCTCTGATCCCCCTCCCCCCTCCTACAATCCCTCCCTCCTCCCTCTTCTCAGCATGACTCCCCAATGTCAGTTCAATGTTTGGCTGTGGCTCTCTGAATCTGCCTCCATCAGTCACTGGATGGAGACTTTCTATTTACAACTGTGATAGTCATCAATTGGACCAGAGGGGATGACCAGTTCAGGCTGTGCATCCATTGCCACCAGGAGTGTTCCCTTTCCTCCATATCCTCTCCAGCATGAGCTGTCATTTGTGGTTTTGATCTTAGCCACTCTGACAGATGTAAGATGGAATCTCAAAGTTGTTTTGATTTGCATTTCCTTGATGGCTGAGGATGTTGAACATTTAAGGGTTTCTCTGCCATTTGAGATTCTCCTTTGAAAATTCTCTGTTTAGGTCTGTACCCTATTTTTTAAATTGGATTATTTTGAATTTGATGTATAGTTTCTTGAGTTCTTTTTATATTTTGGAGATCAGCCCTCTGTCAGATATGGGGTTGGTGAAGATCTTTTCCCATTCTGTACGCTGCTGTTTTGTCCTATTGATGATGTGCTTTGCCTTAAAGAAACTTTGCAGTTTCATGAGGTCCCATTTATTAATTGTCAATTTCAGTGTCTGTGTTACTGGTGTTCTGTTCAGGAAGTTCTCTCCTGTGCCACTGCATCCAAGGCTGTTCCCCACTTTCTCTTCTATCAGGTTCAGTGCAACTGGATTTATGTTGAGCTCTTTGATCCATTTGGGCTTGAGTGTTGTGCAGGATGCTAGATGTGGGTTTATTTGTATTCTTCTACATGCTGATATCCAGTTATGCCAGCATCATTCACTGCAGATACTTCTTTTCTCCATTGTATAGTTTTGGCTTCTATGTCGAAAATCAGGTGTCCATAGGTGTATGGATGTACATCTGGGTCTTCAATTCTATTGCATTGGTCAACGTGTCTGTTTTAATGCCATTACCAAGCTGTTTCTATTACTGTAACTCTGTAGCAGAGCTGAGATCAGGGATGGTGATACCTCCGGAAGTTTTTTTATTATACGGGGTCGTTTTAGCTTTCCTAGATATTTTGATTTTTCTCTTCATATGAAGTTGAGTATTGTTCTTTTAAGATCCATAAAAAATTGTGTTGGAATTTTGATGGGGATTGCATTGAATCTGTAGATTGTTTTTAGTAAAGAGAGCCATTTTTACTATATTAATCCTACAGATCATGAGCATATGAGATCTTTTCATATTCTGATATCTTCTCCAATTTCTATGTTCAAAGGCTTTAAGTTCTTTAGGTCTTTCACTTGCTTGGTTAGAGTTACCCCCAAATATTTTATATTGTTTGTGGCTATTGTGAAGGGCATTATTTCTCTGATTTCTTTCTCAGTCATTTTATCATTTGTATATAAGAGGGCTACTAATTTTTTGAATTAATCTTGTATTCTGCCTCATTACTGAAGTTGTTTATTATCTATAGGAGTCCCCTGGTATAATTTTTGGGGTCACTTATGCATAATATTATATCATCTGCAAATAGAGGTACTTTGATTTCTTGTTTTCCAATTTGTATCTACTTGATCTCTTTTTATTGTCTTATTCCTCTACCTTCAACTACTATATTGGATAGGTATGAGAGAGTAGACAACTTTGTCTTGTTCCTGATTTTCGTGAAATTGCATTGAGTTATTCTTCATTTAATTTGGTATAGGCTGTTTACTTGTTGTATATTGCTTTTATTATATTTAGGTATGTTCCTTGTATCCTGGATTTCTCCAAGACTTTTATCATGAGGGGTGTAGGATTTTGTCAAAGGCTTTTTGCAGCATCTGAGATGATCATATGGTTTTTCCTTTCAGTTTGTTTATATAGTGGATTACATTGACAGATTTACATATGTTGAAACTTCTTTATATCTTTAAGATGGAGCCCACTTTACCATGGTGATTATCTTTTTGATATGTTCTTGGATACTGTTTGCCAGTATTTTATTGAGTATTTTTGAATCAATGTTCATAAGGTAAATTGGTCTGTAATTCTTTTTCTTTGTTGAGTCTTTGTGTAGTTTGGGTATCTGGGTAACTGGGTCCTCATAAAACGAATTTGGCTATGTTTATTCTCTTTCTATTTTGTGGAATAATCTGAGGAGTACTGGTATTAGCTCTTGTTTGAAAGTCTGATAGAATTCTGTGTTGAAACCATCTGGCTCTGGGTTTTTCTTGGTTGGGAGACTTTTAATGACTGCTTCTATTTCCTTGGAGAATTGTAGGTCTGTTTAAATTGTTTATCTGATCTTGGTTTAATTTTGGTATGTGGTATTTATTAAGGAAAATTTCTCTGTCTTTTAGATTTTTCAATTTTGTGGAGTACAAATTTTTGAAGTATGGTCTAGTTATTGTCTAGATTTCCTTGGTGTCTGTTATTATGTCCCCTTTTTTGTTCGGATTTAGTTAATTTTGGTATTTTCTTTCTGCCTTTTAGTTAGTTTGGATGAGTTTGACTATCTTGTTGATTTTCTCAAAGAACTCTTCATTTCACTGATTCTTTGTATTATTTTCTTTGTTTCTATTTTCTTGATTTCAGTTCTCAATTTGATGATTTTTTGTTGTCTACTCTTCTTGGGTATGTTTGCTTCTTTTTGTTCTAGAGCTTTCAGGTATTCTGTTAAGTTACTAATATGAGACTTCTCCAAATTCTTTATGAAGGCACTTAGTGCTATGAACTTTCCTTTTAGCACTGCTTTCATTGTGTTGCCTAAGTTTGGGTTATGCATTTATTTTCATTGAATTTTAGGAAGTCTTAATTTTTTTCCCTCCCTTCCTCCCTCCCTTCCTTCCTTCCTTGGCCCAGAGGAAATTCAGTTGAGAGCTGTTCAATTTTCATGCGATTTCAGCAGGAATCTGGAATTCTCAACTACCTTTCAGTTGTTGTTAGGTGTGCTTAGAGCTGCCAACCCTGGAAGTTGCTAACTGTTCCACCAGCTTAGTCCACTCTACCCATAAATCTCAAAGTCATGCAAGAAAACATACAAGATTAGTTCATGGGGGTGGGGCTCAGTAACAACACCGGGGCTAGGGGATATGCAGGGACACCTCTACAACTTCCCCAAGGTCTCTGAGAAGGGCATTGCTTGCAGTGCTGGTACCACATGGGCACAGTGTCCCTTCTGCTATCCACAACTTTCTTCTTAGTTACACAGTTGAAATGGGCAAACTAGCTCTTCCTGCTCTTCATTACCATGCACCCATCTCACTGAGCCTTGGTGGAAAAATCCAGAGTGTGAGCAAGGTCATCTGTCATCTGAGGGTCATTCAAAGCTGTCATGGATGAAGCAGAGTCTTCTGAGTCACTACAGGGTGTCCAGAGAAGTTGAGGCATGAAAACGGGGGTGTGGGGTGGTATAGGCTCATTAAGCCAAAGCCAAGGTTTCAAATATGCCATGACAACAGTTGTGGTGCCTGTGCCTGGGACGAGATCTCTTTAGAGCATCTATGTCAGGTTGGTAGTTTCCTCAAAGTGTTTAATGCTGAGCCCAAGTTTCCCTAGGCATCCCCAAGATGTTTTTAAGCAGCCTTGGCTGTTGATACAATGAAGAAGCAGTTGTTCAATTTACAGCTTCCAGGGCCTCTGGGAAGATGATGGGTTTGAAACTGAGTTCTGTAACTGCCAGGGATCCTCAGCATAGGCAAAAGCATCATTCACAGCCTTCGTAGACTCTGGAAACTGCAGAGTCGTCTGCAGTCAGACCCCTTTTAGGCATCAGATTAGCATCCTAGCAGTACCAGTGCACCACGTATGGAGGAGGCTCGGAGAACTCCCAGGTAGGCAGCTGAACTGCTCATGCCTAGCAGCACCAGTCAGTTAAAAACACTAAAGTGTGTTACAATCAAGCTCTCCCTGATATTAAACTCTAATATTGTTTTTTAGAAAGTTCTAACCAACGATGTGTTACCTCCAGTCAAATACCCTTAGGAGTGGATCGTCCTGTCTTTCTCACACAAAAGGGACACAATGCTTAGACTCTATAACAACACTATAACATACAGAGAATCTTACTCAACAAACTCACATTCTGAATTTATCCACCCTGAACTTGTTCTGGAATTATCCATTCTTCGCATGACTTAAGGAACTTTTCCCAGAAATGGCCAGAATGGTGATAGCCCTTAACTAATCTTTCTGGCAATGTGAGAAGTCACTGTTTGAGTTTCTCTGAAGTGTAATGTCCATATGAAAACAGGGATAGAACAAGTGGATAGTATTTGATAAAGTCTTACTACCTAAACACACTCCTATAACCAGCACCCAGGTTAAGAACCAGATTAGTGTCACTTACTGAGGTGTTTCTGCTCTGGCATCTGGTAATTAAGTGGTCCCTGTCCCCAAGGGTAGCTCTTCTTCCAACGTCTAACAGCACTATGGTTTGGTCCCCCTTGTCTCTGACCTTTACGCACAATTGTCTTTCAGGAAGTCTTCATTTTGTGGCCTGGCTTATTCTTAATGATATTCTTCCATTTTTGCTGTAGAAGATGGACCGCCATTTCTGCTAATGTGTATTAGACTTTTAAAATCAGATATTAATTTTCAACACTCATAGTTTAAAAGTAACATTCACTATTGTTTTCCCCCTCCCCCCACTCCTCTCCCCCTCTCTCTCCAGTCCAATGGGCAGTCAGGGTTCCCTGCCCTGTGGTAAGTCCTAGGTCCTCCCCCCTCCGTCCATATTTAGGAAGGTGAAACATCCAAACTGGCTAGGCTCCCACAAAGCCAGCACATTAAATAGGATCAAAACCCCGTGCCATTGTCCTTGGCTTCTCATCAGTCCTCATTGTTCGCCATGTTCAGAGAGACCAGTTTTATCCCATGCTTTTTCCGTCACAGTCCAGCTGGCCTTGGTGAGCTCTCAATAGATCAGCTCCACTGTCTCAATGGGTGGGTGCACCCCTCGTGGTCCCGACTTCTTTGCTCATGTTCTCCCTCCTTCTGCTCCTCCTTGGGACCTTGGGGGAGCTCAGTCCTGTGCTCCAGTGTGGGTCTCTGTCTCTATCTCCATCCATCACCAGATGAAGGTTCTATGATGATATGCAAGATATTCATCAGTATTGCTATAGGATAGGGTCATTTCAGGTTCTTTATCCTCAGCTGTCCAAGGAACTAACTGGGGACCTCGGCTTGGGCTCCTGGGAGCCACTCTAGGTGCAAGTCTTTTGCCAAACATAAGGTGGTTCCCTTAACTAAGAATTGTGCTTCCATGCTCCCCTATCCAACCTTCCTTTATCCCAATCCTCCTTTTTCCCCAAGTTACCCCCATCCTCCCCTTCTCCCTTATCTCTCCCCATCTCCCCTTACCCCCCTCCCACCCCACCTCCAAGATCCCAATTTTCTCCCCAGCAATTTTGTCTACTTCCCATAGCCAAGAGGATAACTATAAGATGTTCCTTTGGTTCACTTCTTACTTAGCTTCTTTAGGATCACCAATTGTAGACTCCATGACCCTTATTTATGGCTAGAAACCAATTATGAGTGAGTACATCCCATATTCACCTTTTGGGTCTGGGCTACCTCACTCAGGATAGTGTTTTCTATTTCCATCCATTTGCATGCAAAATTCGAGAAGTCATTGTTTTTTACCGCAGCGTAGTACT
>NW_004949095.1:13342632-13347791 GCF_000317375.1 Microtus ochrogaster
CCGCTGGGCCAGAAACTCACCCCAATGCTGGCTCTCCTGGCGCCGAGAGCACATTCACTATTGTTAAGACTTTCTTTTTCCAACGTCCTAGCCCTCACGACAAAGTGGAATTTCCTAAAAGACTTCAGCAAGGAAACGTTTTCCTAAGGAGAGGAAGATACTGGATTCCCGTTAACTTTTGTTTATCTAGCCTTCTTACAATGGGAGGCATTAGCAAGGGAAGCACAATGATGCCTGGGAAAATCACTGTGCTTTATCATCCAAGTTTGCCCTCAGTAGCGTCTGACTTCCCAATTAATTCCCTGGGTGTCTGAAGACAGGAAAGGATGCTGCTGCCCGGATATTCCTACCCTGGTGTCCAAACCAAAGCTATGACCAACCTGATTGTTATGTGGTTTAAATTGGTTTGTGGTAATCCCCACTCCCTTTTCTCTACCACAACTTTGACCTCATCTTGTTCAGAAAAACTGTGATTATGGCCCTTGTCTTCATTCACATATCGACCATACCTCAAACCGATTTAACTCAGTGGTGTGCAATTATTTTCCTGGCATTAACCCCACCATTGGTATGTAGAGAAGATATGTTAATTTGATTTTTTAAGCCTATTTCCTGACTCTTTGTGTGTAATAATTCAAAATTAACTCTCTCCAGGACAGCCAAGGCTGAGCAAAGAAACCCTGTCTTGAAACAAAACAAAAACAAACTAACCAACAAAATTAACTCTCTTCAAAAGAGAGAAATATACACTGTTCAATCTAGTAAGATCAGGACTTTCAGGTAAACATGAATCTTCTGTAGGCAATGGAAAACAACTCATTATCCTGTAGCAAACACTGGAGTCTGAACGTACCAACACTAGTCTTTCAGGAATGACATGGGGATGGGAGGAGACAAAATGATAGTACTTCCCCCAAGTGTCCCCCTTGGCCCAGGATATGCATAGCTACAACGAGAAACTCAGCTCATCTCATACTTCAGAATATTGGTTACATTTCCTCTTCTGGATTTCTTAGTATCTTTATACTATTTATAAGATATTGATTGTTTGGTAAATTTGCCTTAAAAAGAGCAGATATTCAACAATAAGGATGATATTGCAATGTCTATCTCTTCTAGTGATGGTAACATTGTACCAAAGGATCCTAAGTGTCTGCATACAAATAGACACTGACTTTATAGGTTGATTAATAACTAAAAAGAGGTGTTATTTTATGTAGCATTTGCTATGTGCCATTAGGTACTACATTAAACTAGAAACACATAACCTTGTCCATTATTCTCATCCTACATAGAGAGCTAGAGCTTCAATAACTTGTTCAAGTTAATACAAGGCATACGTAGCAGAACTGCAGTTGTATTGGAGACAAATATGTCTGTCAATCTCTAAACCATTAGAGTATATAACTCTTCTTACATTGACCATTTCCTTTCCCGTATTAGCTATTCTTATTTTTTTGCTGCTTATAGCCTTTACTTCCTATGCTTGTATTTCACCAAATTGTGTATTTCTCATATGTGCTTCTGATGCCATATTCATTCATCTCTTGGCAGTTGCATAAAATATTCAATCTCCTATAAGGCATCTAACTTGTTGAACCTTCCATTTTACCAGCAGTGTGATGTCAATTATACAGTATAGAATCAGTTTGTCACACTAGCAATCACTTATTCTTAGTAGGTTGCTCTCATCAGTGTGACTTCTGTCCTCACAGACTGTTACTTCCTCTCATGCTCATTGCTATAGCCTCATTGTGCTACAGAGACAGGCAAGACAGGATGCTCGGTAAACATTCATTAATTTTAATAAAACACTTCTCTGATATTTTTTATGTACTTACATTTGTATGTCTTCTTTGATAAAGTTTTCGTTAAGATCTTAATTTAGCTGAGATTTAAATTTTTTTCTTGTTGTTGAAGTTTAAAGGTTGTTTTTATATTTAGCTTGTCTTTTTGTACTATTGATACTGTCTCTACAGGTCACGACTTTGATATTTTACCTAAAATGTCCTCATCAGAAACATCTGGATTTTCTCTCATTATCTTCAAGACTCTTCTAGTCACATTTTGTCAAGGCTGTCTCTAAATCCCTTGCCTTTCTCTTGATGGTATATAAATGTCCAGTTGTTCCAGAAATGTTTCTTTTCTTCTCTCTGAAATTTTTATGGGGGGGGTGCGGGGAGAACAATTTGCTGGGGACAGTTCTGTTCTTCCAACCAGAGATTAAACTCAGGTTGTCACTCGTGGTGTCAGGCACCTTTATGCACTGAGCCATCTCTCAGCCATGTCACCGTTTCTTGACAATACCATCTGTGCCTCCATCTATTGTTCTTGTTCCCTTCCTAAAAATCACACAGCTATGTTTACGGAGTCTGTTTCTGGGTCTGTGCCACTAATCTGTTGCTTTCTTTCATTAGTACTGACTTAACTAATTTGGAATTCAGTGAGTTCTAAAATCAGGTCGTGTCTATACCCCAATTTTGTTCTTCTCCTTCAATACCTTTCTGGACGTTTCTATACAGTTGAAGTCTTTTGGAATGCAACAGTAAAATACCTTATACTATTTGGATTATAAGCAGTAGAAATGTTATCTTAAGTGCAAGCTGAGATGGCCAAGATGAACACTAAAATTCTTGGGATTTAGTGACAGCCTGCTTCCTGGTTTATAGGAGGCATCTTATATGCCCTCACACGGAGGAAATGAGCTAGCTTGCCAAGTATCTTTAGTAAAAGCATTAATTCTTTACATAAAGGCAAAAGCCTCACCACTCAATCTCCTCCCGATGGCACTACCTTCTAATAGCATTACTTTGGGGAATTAGGTTTCAACAAATAAATTTGGGGAGATACAAAAAATTCAAATATGCCTCCATATATATTATAGTGTCGACTATCAATAACTACAAAATAATTTGTTGGGATTTTGATTGAGATTGCATTGAGTTTATAGAAAAAGCTGGAAAGAAGTCACATCTGATTATATCTGTCTTCCTAACCATTACTGGTGCTGAGTCTAACCAGGAACTCTGTCCATCTTCATTGATTTAGATCCTTGATGCCTTTTGAGTTTTGTAGTTTCTTCATTTTTTTTCTCTTTTAACATTTATTGTAAGGCAGGGATATTGGCAGCAAATTCTCTCAAATTTGACACAAGAAAAGCATTGTTTTTCCTTCCTCCTTGAAGGGGACTTTCATAGTACACACAATTTGAGGTGGGAGTTTTTTTTTTCTCTCTCTCAATAGTCAACATTCCCTTGTCTTTTTTTCTTACTTATATGGTATTTGAGGAGAAAAATGTAGTTCTTTTTGTTACTCATTGGTATTGACTTCTAGAGTTTTCTAATTGATTTTCTTTGGCTTGAAAATGGTACACCTAATATAGTTAATTTGACATTTAGTCTCCTTGATGTTCTTATATTTGAAGAGAATTTGAAGGAAATTCTCAGCCATTCTTATATCAAATATTTCTTATTTTCTTTTCCTCTTTCTTCACCTCTGAGAGTCTAATTTAAACAACATACTTTTTGTATTGGATCCATACTCCTCACTTATTCTCTTCTGTTTTATTCAGTTTTTATCCTCTCTGACTTCCAGTGTCGGCTAATTCTATTAGCATGTCTTCAATCTTAGAGATCCTTTCCTTAGCTGGATAAGTTTACTAACAAAGCAGCATATTTCTAGTACAACTTTGCTGACCTCACATTTCTTTCTAGTTCTTTCTTAGAATTTCCACATTTTTCTTCCATGGTCCACTCGTTCTTGCATACTGCTTCATGCTTGAGACTCTTGGGACAAGAAAGCCAGGGACGATTTCAGTAGATAGTAAGACCTTGTTTCTGAAGACACCACATACTTGAGTCACAGAATAAAGAACTGGTTTTCATGGTTCTAAAAGGTGCTGTACAACAAAGAAGACTCCAGAACAAAGCTAATTGTAAGATATTAAGAGGGTCTCTTTATCCCCCATTAAAGGAACAATCCACCAAGAGCATATCGTCATACAAATACACACACTACAGACACGAGAGTACCCAGTCTCATACAAGAAATACCATTAAACCTAAAACCACATATTAACCCCAACATGATAGTGGATGACTTTAAAACCTCACTCTTACCAACAGACAGGTGATCTGGAAAAAAAATAAATAGCGAGACACTGAAATTAAATTATATCTTAGATCAAATGGACCTAACACATTCTGTAGAATATCCTGCATGCGTATTAAAGAACACACACCCTTTAATCAGCCACTGGGACTTCCTCCAGCATAGACCACATATTGTAACACAAAGCAGTTCTTAAAAAATACAGAAAAATTAAAATCACACCCTGCACCCTATCTAGCCACAAACGAATAAATCTGGATAGCGACAACAATAGAAACTACAGAAAGTACATAGACTCATGGGGAAGAAACAGCACATCACTGAACGATAATGAGTGCCCCCCAAAAGAAAAAGAAAAAAAAGAAATTGCTTCCAAATTTTTATTTCTGCTCTTAAGATTAGTAGCTATAAAAATTTTAAAGTTTAATTTATTAACAATTAGAATAACAAAAAGTCTAGCTATAGGAAAAGACAGTTTATTAAGCGGGGATTAAGCACAAACAGCCCACGAAATACAAATCTCCAGGACTGCCTTTCCTGACTCCTTAGTGTTCAAAGGAAAGCAAGTCCCCCAGGGACTATTATTCTTCTTGGTAGGAAAATTCCCTGTTATCAGGAGCCAGGATCATAGAATTATTTGAGGATTTAAAAACTGGACTTGGTTTGATTACTTCCAGCTAAACTGTTATATATTTGCCACTTTTCTGTTTATCTACTACATCATAATTTCTTGTTTAATGTCATGGTTGGAGTTTATGTACACAGTATCCATTTTGATGAGCAAGATATTTACAAACTAATGAAATAACATTAAATTAGCTATGTCAAATTTGGAACATAGGCTCACCCGATGACAGTGGGACTAGTGAGAGGGACACTCAAAGTCACCTTTGTTGTCTACTTCCCCTACCCAGGAGGATAGCTATATGTTTTTCTTTGGGTTCACCTTCTTATTTAGCTTCTTTAGGATATTAAAATAAAGACTCACTGACCTTTATTTGTGGCTAGAAACCAATTATGAGTGAGTACATCCCATGTTCATCTTTTTG
>NW_004949095.1:13348851-13357274 GCF_000317375.1 Microtus ochrogaster
GAGAGGGAGGGAGAGAGGAGGGGGGGCAGGTTAGGAGGGGGGGAGGTTGGGAGGAGTGGGAGGCTGGGAGGAGGCGGAAAATTTTTTTTTTCTTTCTTAATAAAAAAAAAATAAATAAAAGCAATATACAGCAAAAAAAACAAAGTCACCTTTGTTCCATTCTCCTCGCATCTGAGAAATGGACACTTCAATAATTAAGGATCGGATGATGTCAACTTTCTGTTCTTAGCCCCAATTCCATGGAAGATAGAGATACTGTTCAAAGGGCCATTTCCAAAAGAAAACAAAAACAAACACATTTTCAAGATAATTTGGAAAGAATCAGGCATATCTTCAGTTCTACTACACTTTTCTTTCAAGTGAAAAGGTGTATAATTTGTCAGGTTCATACTTCATGTGTGACAGGAAGAAGAGAACATGGGTCCAAGGATCTCGAATGAGAAACATTCATTTAATTTTATTTAGCACATGAATTATGTGCTAAATGATTCATGAAGCAGAGGTTAATTCTAGTAGGGCTATGAATAGTGTTTGGTTGGTATAGGTAGAGAAAATTGTACTGAATAATTGTTTCATTGCAAGAAGGACCCTCTCAGAGATGGTTGGTATAGGTAGAGAAAATTGTACTGAATAATTGTTTCATTGCAAGAAGGACCCTCTCAGAGACAGTGAACTTCACACAACTTGCATTGACTTTTTGGCAAGAATAGTACAGATCAGACAATATAAAGATGACTAAGACAGGGTTTCTGCAGCAAAGAATTTCCTGTCTACTAAGGGAGGTAAATGATCAGGCCCAACGTGGATGTAGGCCAACAGGGCACTTGGCACCGCATGAAAGGGCATGTTCACAGTCCTGCTGTCCTTATAAAGCTTGTTCCAGTCTGCAAGCAAGCTTGCCCATGGATGATTGTCTCCACTGCTGGCTATGCAGCAAAGATTATTCAGAGATGCTGAGTAGCAGTTAATGAAGAAGGACAAGTGTTTATCAAATTGATAAGTATTCACTGTGGTTGAAAACAACGCAGAAAGTATATGTGCAGGTGTGTGTTAGGGGATGCAATGTACTTCTCTGCCTTAATTCTCTCCTGCCCCATCTTAATGATGACCTTTGGGGTCTTTCCCCAATGTCCTCTTCAGGGTTCAGATTGGGAACTACAGCAAGCAAAAGGCACTTAGGCTATCTGAGGGTGAATGAATTCTCTACCGTCATACTGTCTCGAACAAGTCTCTTTATGCTTCTCTTTTCTAATTCTACTATCCTAATTTTAATTCTTCCTAGCTTTTTGTCCTCCTAACCTAAAAATTCTCCTTTTCAGGAGGCTTGGAGCAATAAAAAATTACAAGAGTTACCTCTCATTGGTCAAAAGCACATTCCTAGGGTAAGTTATAAGTAGCTGAGCTATTTACCATGGTACTACAGGTTCCAAGGTTACAGCAGTAAGACCATGACCAGACAGGAGCACAGTGCCCAGTGACAAACTTTGAGACATAGGTCTATTGTCAGCAGACTTGGCAAGCAAAGATTTGGCATGCTTTTCTTAGGGTGCTTTGTGTAGCAGCCTTTGTTGGAAACCTGCAGGTCTGGCTTTGTGCATAACTGTAAAGTTTTAAACTTATGATCTATTTACAAAAAACCTTTAGTCTAGTTTGAATTTGCTCTGAGGTAAAATTGAGCTAACTGTGTGCAGTTAGTCTGAGCCAAAGGAGCAAGGTAGGCTTTTACAAGTCTATAGTCCTTCTGGGACAGTAGATCTGGTTATGAAGCATATTTTTATTTATCGAAATTGTATAGATAAATGGAAAGTCATCTTCCTGACCACACATAGATATATGCACCCATTAAATGGAATACTTTCATGAGATAAACACACAAGCAGTTGGAAAACACACAAAGATCTTCTTAGGGAAGAAATGAAGTAGCACATGAGAGAAATTATAGATTCCGGCAGCCAGCTTTCAGCCAGTGGTCCTGTAAGCCTTGCTACACAGGATTGGCTCCATCAGGGTTAGGTGGGTGGACCCCTGAATTACCAGTTACCATATGCTGTATACTTCCAAAGCCCCCTGAACCATCTGAAGCTGTTCTCAACACCACTGTGAGGCTAAGGACCAAGGTTTTATCATAAGACTTTCAAGTTGTAAACCACACCAAAGTCTTTTGCCAGTTTTTAAATTTGCTTACCTATTTTTCTGCGCTAAGCTGTGTGAGATCCTGATTCATTTGTATGTTCAACCCAAATATTAACTCCAAATATGTGCTTTTCAAGTATTTCTCCCAATTCATAGATTGCCTTTCCACATTGCTGAGTATCCCTTAGTTGGACAGAAATGTCTTTACTTGGGGAATCTCCATTTGTTTAGTTTTGCTTCTTTGGCCCAAGACATAGGTAATATCCAAAAATTCTTTTCTGGGGTCTTTCCCCTACAGTCTCTTTTAGAAATTTTAGAGTTGAGTTTCAAATCTTGCCTTTGGGCCTCCACCCATTTTGAATTGATTTCTAAATTAAAATTCTAATGGGGGGGGGTGTTCTTCGACCACTAGAGATGCCTCTGAACGCTGAAAGTATTTTTAATTATGTATTTTGCTGCCACAACTTTAGAATCCTACAGGGGGGACAGATCAAGAGAAGAGACAAACAATAACTGAATCATTAAATGATTTTTGACTAGATAAAAAAATTTTTTAGTGAATTCTAGACCAACCAGAACTACATAATAAAAAAGACCTTTCTTCAGGAAAGAAAGAAATTATTTTTTCTTTTCATTTGACTTTTTATATATGTATGTTTGCCCACCACATGCTTGAAGTACCCAAAGAGACCAGAGGAGGTGTCAGATGGAATTTCGGGCAATTGTGAGCATCATGTAGGTTCTGGGAAGTGAACCCAGGTCCTCTGGAAGAACAGTCAGTACTCTTAATCACTAAGCCATCTCTAGTCTCCTTAAAAAAAAAAGAAAAAAAAAGAAAGAAAGAAAAGAAAATTCAGTGTAAATGTATACATTCCAAATTATGAAATCTACTGCTTCTGAGTAGTAACTATACAGAGATGAATGGCTGCAGAGATCATTAGAGTAACAATCCCCTGTGTGCAGCAGCAGAAAACAAATCACGTTATGCATGGTGTATTTTATGTTATCTGTTCATTATCTCTTACTACAAATGATAATGGGAAATGGTAGAAATGAACTAAAAAGTTGTGGTCAGTTCAGAACCAAAGTAACCCTTATTTTTATGATTGTATGGACACGCAAAAGTTTGCCAATTTTACTGCCCATCCCACATAGCCTTTTCCCCTCAGATATGAATGGAGCTCTTTTGATGTGTTCTTTGTATTTCCAGATAAAATACACACTCTCGAACAAACTAAGCCAAACCTTTGACTTCAAGGTTATTTCATCCCGGGAAGCTAAGGTCCATAGAAGACCTAGCGTTGAGATAGGGCTCATGTTTCTTGGCATGGACATGAGAAGTAGTTCAAGTCAATCTCACTCTTATTTAGTCCGAAATTGCTAGAGATTTCTAGCATACAGTACCCTATAACATTAAAGGATCAAAGCGCTTCTCTCCACAGAAAGTACTTTGTAATGAGCTTAAACAAAAATTTCACTTTCTAATCAACTGTAGTGTCATGGAGTCCATCCTTTTCACCGCAGATGGACAAGTACTACAGAAAATACCTGTTACATGAATTTGTTATAAGAATTGATACAGCATTAAAAATGTTTAGTACAGGTTCTGGCCTAAGAATAAAGGCTCAATATTGGTAGATCTTAAGTACAACAATATTTCTGGTTTGCTTTCTTGGTAGGTTTAGCCTACTCAAAACTGTTCATTTGTAAACACGTCACTCATTTACAAATGTGGCTGCTTTAAGGTAGGTGATAAGGCTTCTGTGGTTATCCCAGCACTCTGGTACCCACAGGGTTCAGAAACAATATGCTTTTGGAAGGGTAAAAGTGTTGTAACTGTGAAAAACCACTTCCTAATCATCTATTGAGTTTTGAGCCTTTTCTATGTACACATGACTAAAGTCACACTGTTTGCAGAAAAGACTGACTATTTCCACTCCAAAGGATCTTCTCCTCTACAGACTTCTAGCTACCAATCCATCACCACCAATAATCCATCAGATGCCCTGAGTGGATCTCCCACAAACTCCACCATAGTGTGTATACTCAGCTGTCGATCTGCCTGTCTCTGAGCTGGTCTTTGAGGTCCTTTAGAACAGGGACTATGTGTCATCTGCTTTCATGTCTCTAGAGCGTAGTTTAGATCATAGGCTCTCACAAAAAAAAAAAAAAAAACATAAGCAGAATAGATGAATCCCTCTGCGGGACAAAGCTGGTATAAACGTGGCAATATAGAATGTGTCCTGAGAATCCCATTTCTATTTAAGGTTATGAGGGTGGATAGGCTTATGAAATTTTATGTCTGTTGTTCAGGATCTTTGCCAAGCCAGTTGATTTCCTTGCCTTTCCTTCCTTTTCAAAAACTGGAGAGCAAAGATAGAGAAACGAAATGCCTAAGCATCACACCACAAAGCAACTTAAATAGATTCCCCACAGGAAGAGTTAGAAGCTAGTTAAGCGTGCTTGAGATAGCTTCCTAAGACTATGTGAGGAGGGCTGCTGCCTTTGCCCACAGCAGGAGTAGAGAGCATTCAAGGAAGGTACAGAGACAGAGACACAGAGGCCAGAAGGGCTCCATTGCCTTGAACATTTCCATGCTCAACTATAGGGAAATGCAAATTACCCTCATTCCTTACATCTGTGCTGCAGCTCTATGTTATTTATAGATCTGTATTAACATCTACATGTCATCTCTCTGTATGTTGATTTGGGTGTATTAAGTTGTAGCTAGAGCAGACATATATTCTTGTATAAGAAAAGCAGATGATAATACATCTAATGATAAAAGCAGATATAAAATAATGTATAATACATAATTCCATTGGTGACATTTGGTGGTGTTCCCTTCTTTTTGCTTTTCTGTGCTTTTAATTTTTTGCAATGATCATATACTATTTTTTAAAAAAGAGTAAAAACAAAAACCCTATGTATTCTTTTTTTTTTTTAAAAAAAAACTGTAACTTGACATCCTACAACCTATTCTCTAGAAAATTTCCCTGTTCTCTAAGTAGAGGGAACAGCAGGTAGGCTGAACCTTACCAGGGAATTAACTTCCTCTAGTTTGATTGATAACAGGCAGGACGCATGAAAACACAGACTTTACATAATGTGGCCAAGCCCCTTCCTGCTTCTCCATTTACTTTCCTGCCCCCACAGCCATCATGCCTGTCTCTGGACTTCCAGGTGCCTCTAAGCCTTAACTGATACACAACATTCTCAGCATTTGGATCTTATCTCTGTGGCTATTATCTCAGGGAGCTTGTTTTAGACTGAGTTCCTGACAAGTAATCTCACTGGATTATGTTCTTTTTTCCCCTTGCTCCTATTGATGTGATTTTTGTTTAATATTGATACGTGTTCTCTCTTACAGCAAAACTGTTAGCCATATAAAGATTTGCTCATTATCGCATTCCCAAAGAATACACACCACCAAGAGCCCCAGAAGAACTTCAGTGTTTCTGGTATATGTGAATGGATCAATGAGACCACAGCATTCAAGAAGGAAGTCAGGGGGGAGTTCTTCATTGTGTCTACCTGGTGTCACCAACCTAAAGAGTGATTGCTGAGTGTCTATTTGAGCTCTGCTAAACAGTTTAGGTAACTGAAAACTATTATAGAAAAGGGTTCTATAATAAGCTTTGGAAATATATTAAAATTTGAAGAGATGAGAAAACATAGCAAATGCATAACAATGTTGTTATATATAAATGATATCATAGTTTAGACATAATTTCTTCATGTTTTAAACGTAATTATATCATGATTAGACCATAGAAATCATGTTTTATCTTGGCTATTTTAATTTTCAAAGATAATTAGATCTTATTATATGACATGATAATTGACTTATATAGGAACTGGAATTATTTCGTGCTTTAAATACAATTTAAAACAACCCTAATTATCCAAATTTTATATTCACACATGTAAAGGGAAACTGTTCATTTGTTTCCCGGCTGCCCAGACCCAAATAATCACATGGAAACTATATTAACTACAACATTGTCCACTAGCCTAGGTGTATTCCTACCTAGCTCTTATATCTTATATTAACCCATTTCTATTGATCTGTGTATAGCCACAAGGCTGTGGCTTACCAGAAAGCTTCTGGCAGTGTCTATCTCCTTCAGAAACTACATGGCATCCTTTTGACTCTGCTTACTATCTCTCTACATCTCTTCCAGCCTGGCTATATTCTGCCCTGCCATAGGCCAAATCAGTTTTATTTATTAACCAATAAGAACAATACATATATAGAAGGACATCCCACATCATCTCCCCTTTTCTGTCTAAATAAGAAATAAGGTTTTAACTTTAACATAGTAAAATTCAATATAAAACAAAACAGGTATCAAGAAAAAATTACACTTACAATATTTAATCCATTTGTATCTGGAAAGTTTTATATCTAATTTATCTTTTACTATACCTATCTGAATTCAACTTTTCAAAGAACTGTAGAATATGGCATTTAAATAACGTAGAATTCTGTTGACGTAAGACATGATTGCTCCTGGAAGCACCAATCTATTTCCAAGAGAATATTTACACCAAAGACACTCCACTTGTTTTATTTTTGGCAAAACTGGTCTTTGGGCAAAGAACTGCCCCTGCCTTGACTACTGACAAAATGCACATGTTCAGACTGGACAAGCAGGATACAAGAAAAAATGTGCCAAGTCTTGCCAAGACAGGTTAAGAGTTTTTCAAATTTTCTACCTCTGAAAATCATCTGTCAGATACTCTAGGTCTTAGCCAAAGGTGGCTGTCCCAATATTGCAAATGAGACTTTGGGTAATTGCCCAGATATCTCTATCATTTCTTGCACCTTTTAGAAGTTGCTTGATTGCACTTCCTGTTTACTCAAGCAATATTATTTCCCTTCTCAGGTCTTTCATGGGGTAGAAGACTAGATAGTCATTGTTACTTTCCTCTCATGACTTAGCCAAGCCATTTTTAATATAAGACTTAGATTATTTATGATAGAATAGCTATTGAAACATTTAGCATATGTTTCCTGTTTGGTGTTATTCATGCTGGTTGTAATTCTAATTTTTAAGCATGTTTTTGCTTCTTCTTTCCCTGAACAATACTTATTTGTTCTTATTGTATATAGTTTGTATTAGGCTTAGAACTCTCTTATTTAGACAAAAGGAAGAAGTACTGTGGGAACTCCTTCAGCCAGTAGCCTTTAAGATGCCAGCCTACTTTCGGCATGGTCTCATATATTACAAATTCAGGCAAAAAGCATGTGCAGCCCCCTTGGCTGCTAGATTCAGTTCCAGTTCCCAGCACAAGGGACTGTGGATCACTACACTTAGAGTTTATTCCCAAATAAATAAACCTTTGTTATACTTCATTCCAGGCTATTGTGGAACTCTTTCATACACCAATACATATAAGCAACTGGTATAAACCTGAAAATATTTTAAACACAATCTAATAGTATTTCTTCCCATTTCTTTTCTTTTTTTGTCATTTTTCTTTTTAAAAATAAATTTATTCATTTTTAAAATTTTATATATATGTACTGTATTTACATCATTCTTATCCTTGGTGGTCCTTTTCCTCTCTTAGTATCTCTTTTTCTCCTTCTTTCTCTTTCTATCTCTCTTTTCACCTTCCCTTCCTCCTTCTCTTTCAGTCTCTGTGAATATGCATGTTTCATACATGATGAAAATAATTTATATTTACAATATTTAATATGTTTTGATACCACTTTGTAGAATGCTAAGTAAAGTTAATTAACATTCACTTGCTTAGTGTTTTGTTATATAGAATAGTTAAAATATATTGACTTACTATTGTGCTGCTTGGATTTGTCATCTTAACATAAACTAGACATATTTGACAAGAAGGAACCTAACAGAGGAAATGCCTTCATCAGATTGGGCTAAAGGCAAGTCTGTGGGGGCATTTTCTGTATTAATGAATTGATGTGCAAGGGTCCCATCCACTGTGGGCAGTGGCACCCCTGGGCAAGTGGCCCTAGGTTTGTATGAAAAAAAATGAGCTTATATACCATTCTTGGGTATATACCTAGAATATGTAGAAGATGTATCATCATACTATGGAGACACTGTTAAAACATTTTCATTGTTGTGCTATTCATAGTAGCAAGAAACTGGAAGCAGCCTATATGTCTGTCAATAGATGAACGGATATTGAAAATGTGGTTCACAATAGAATACAAGAGATAGAAGAAAGGATCTCAAATTCTGAGGACACCATAGAGAAAATAAACGCACAGATCAAAGAAAACAGCAAAGCCAACAAATTCTCAACACAAA
>NW_004949095.1:13362185-13364095 GCF_000317375.1 Microtus ochrogaster
TAAACCTGGATGGAGGTGGGCGGACCTTGTATTTCCCACAGGTCAGGGAACCCTGCTGGCTCTTGAAGCTGATGAGGGAGAGGGAGTTGATCGGGGGAGGGGGAGGGAAATGGGAGGCGGTGGTGGGGAGGAGGCAAAAATCCTCAATAAATAAATAAATTTAAAAAAAAAGAAAATGTGGTTCATTTACACATTGGAATATTACTCAGCTCTTAAAAATTGAAATCCATAGGTAAATGGGTGGAACTAGAAAAATCATCCTGAATGAGGTAACTTAGACCCAGAAAGACAAATATGGTTATGTATTAATTTATATGTGGGTGTCTACTGTTAAGCCATTGATAGACAAGCTACCATCCATAGACCCACAGAGGTGACATGTAGAGTAAGGGACTATGGGGGTGGGGTGGGTTGCCATAGGGAGGGGAAATGAATGGACAAGGGAGGGGCACTGTAATGGGACGATCAAGCCATGAGGGGAAGGAGAGAAGGAACAAGGGAGGAACTGTAAGAAAGAACAACTAAAACTAAAGGCCATTTGAGGACTCGTATGGAAACCCAATACAGTAGAAGATCCTAAAATATATAAATATTTGAAGGTGATATAAATGAAATCATCAAATAACTAGGGAGACAGAATCCCGACTAGAAATCTCTTGTCAACAAAATAAAGCTTCTAGCATAAGAAATGAATTATATCTAATTGAGTTGTTTTCCAAAGAGATCCTATGTGAATCTCCAAACAACCCAGGCTATTGCTAAGGCTATTGGTAGCTCCCCACAAACTGACACTATGGCCCTGTTGCTGAAGACACCCCTACACAACTCATTGAACATGGAGAAGTTGAGCTGATACCTACCTAGAGCCTTCACTCCTATAGACTAGTTAGTGTTCATGGTACTGGAAGGTACTGTGAATGCTATTAAGGGAATTAGGTAAATACCAATCCAGCTACAATGGTGTCCTGCCTGTGAGATACATTGGTCCAATAGTGGCACAAAACTTATGAGAGCAACCAACCAGTATCTGATTTGACTCATTCCATGAGATGCAACCCATACCTGACCACTGCATGGGTATCTCAGGCCAAGAGCCTGAGATTAGATAAGCCAAGGACCTAGGGTTCTACTAAAGGGGCATAGCAATACAATGACTCTTAATGACATTCTGCTATACTCATAGATCAATATCTTGCTCAACCATCATCAGAGAAGCTTCCTCCTGCAGCAGATGGGGACAAATACGGAGGCTGATAGGCAGACAAGACACAGAAAATGAGAGACACTGGAACATCTTTAAACAGGATATCTTCATCAAATCCCTCCCTTTGTGACTCAGGGAACTCTGCAGAAGAGGAGGTTGGAAGAGTATAAGAACCAGAGGAGATGGAAGACTCCAAGAAAATAAGACCTTCTAAATGAAGTATGACCTAGAAACACATGGATTCACAGAGACATGGCAGCATACACAGGACCTGCACAGGTCTGTACCACATGGGATCCTAGAGATGAGAGCAAAAGGGGACACAAGCCCCAATCTGGAACCCAAAATCCATCTCCAATTGACAACCACTTGCAAACAGAGAATTAGTTTTCTCCAAGGGAGTCTCACTGGGGAAACAACCCACTCTTAAGCGTAGTCTTGCTTAAGGGTACTGCTTGCCCAGCAGTAAACTGCTAACACAAAATGAATTCAGAGGCATCTTTGGAGGTTCTTTGTCTCAACTGTTGTGTCAGGGCATTTTTCAACCTTACATATTGTTTACATATATATTATGGCTTCTGATTTTGTGTTTTTTTTTTTTTGCCTTATTAACCTTGAATTTTCTTTTTTTTTTTTATTTTTATTGAGAAAAGGAAAAAAACAAGTTTCCACCTCCTCCCAGCCTCCCATTTCCCTCCCCCTCCTC
>NW_004949095.1:13364525-13365895 GCF_000317375.1 Microtus ochrogaster
TGAAGGTTCTGTGATGATATGCAAGATATTCGTCAGTGTTGCTATAGGGTAGGGTCATTTCAGGTTCTTTATCCTCACTGTCCAGGGAACTAAATGGGGACCTCGGCTTGGGCTCCTGGGAGCCACTCTAGGTTCAAGGCTGTTGCCAACCCTAAGGTGGCTCCCTTATGTTTTTATGGGATTCCTGAGTGTGTGTGTCTGTGTGAGATTTTGTATCTGGGTCTCTATTTGTTTCTTGTGCTTTTTCTTTGACTCTTTTTCTATTTTTTGCTTTATTTAATTTTATTATGATTGCTTAGCTGCTTTTTGTTTTCTAACAAGAGACAGAAAGGGAATGTATGGATCTGGATAGGAAGAAAAGGGGGAACTGGGAGGAGTGGGAGAGGGAAAATCAGCCATAATTAAAGCATACTATGTGACAAAAATCTAGTTTTCAATATAAAAGGAAAGATCAGTGAACAAGCCCTTAAGCAGCATTCCTCCATGGTCTCTGCTCCTGTGTCTGCCTTGGCTTCCTTCAGTAATGGAACAGAAACTCAGCTAGGACAACATTCAAACATACAATATTTATTAACTCTAATCACTATCTTATGAAATAAATCTCTTGAACTCATTCTCCTACCCAGCTGTCATATTGTATTCTTAGATCGTCACCCTCCTAATCCCAGTTTCAAGTCCATGGTAGTCATTCTCTTACTCTGTGCTTCTAGGAGTTCAACAATTTCTTTTTGTTTGCTTATTTGCTACAGTGCTGGAGACCAAACCCAGGGTCTTGTATATGTAAGGAAAACCCTCTACTTACCAGCTGTAACATGAATTGTGATGGTAAATTGTCATGTGTGGTTTGTGCTTGTTGAGCATAGATCCTGGGAGCAAGTAGGCCCAGTTACTTGAGATTTAGTTGGTTTATTCTAAATGTCCTCCAAAATTCCATGTACTGAGTCAGACTGGCTCTTTGGCTCTGTAACAGAGAGAAAAAAAATTGTAAATAACTACAAGCATTAAAAACACTGTGCCCTTGAGAACATTTAGAGGGAAAATGCCTTTGAGAAAAAGTCATTATTGCACATTCCATAACATAAAAATGCCTCTAGTGGGAATGAGGGCACCATGGAAAGCCCACACTGCTTGGCCAGGCCTCTTTGTTACAATTCATTTTGCTCTCCTGGAGAGTGTCCCAGGGTCTCACACATGCTAAGCAAGTACTTAGCTGCTTTCCCGGGTTCTATTTTATTATACAAGATTCTTTTATGTGCTTTTATGCATTTTCCTAGCATGTAAAAGGTAGGGTCAGGGGTTGGTTGGTCCTCAACACAAACTCTCTCTCTCTCTCTCTCTCTCTCTCTCTCTCTCTCTCTCTCTCTCTCTCT
>NW_004949095.1:13365995-13397847 GCF_000317375.1 Microtus ochrogaster
CCCCCCCCCACACACACATGAGGGGATGTGTGTAATTCTTCAGTTGAGCTTGAAGCACAATCTAAGCTCCTTTGTTCTTGGGTTACAAGGGGCAATGGATTCTGAATGAATTTCAAATGTCTTTGAAATGACAATACAGATTTCTAGGTAAATTTCTAATTGAAGAGCTCTGGTCCATGATCTGTTTTTCAAATGATTCCTCTTTAGCATGAATGGAGACATAGCATTCCAAGCTACCCAAAATATAAAAATGCTAACCCGATTGGTCAGATGAACCACCTGGCCAAGGGACCCCCCTCTTAGGAAGGCAGAATCACCTTGGACCACACTAAGAAGATGGGAGGGATAATTATCCCACTAATGAGATGTCCCTTTTTATTCCAGAATCCCTACCCTCTAGTTTAGTGGCTGTGGACCCACCAGAATTTCTACTGAGTCTGCCTGCTTGTCTGAGTTCTGGATCAGAAAGTGCAAGTTCTTCTTTTCTTCTTTCTATTTCATTCCTAAGCATGCTTTCTTTAGCGTGTAGAGGTCATGTGCTCTGTAATGCTCCCCTCATACCATGTGGCTGCTTGTCTGCCATGTGGCTGACCTGCATGCCTTCCTAACTCAGACTTGGCTGCCCCACCTCCTTCTCCTCCTCTTCCTCTCTCTCCGTTCAGACAGCTGCTAATTTATAATTTGTCTGCTTTGGGGAGTTTTTCTTTTAAACTCTAAAGAAGTTGTGCCTGAACTAAAAACAAAAAAAAAGCCTAGCAAGGTATGGCTGCACACACCTGCCCCTACAGCTGGTGGGTGGGGAAGCAGGGACGGAGGGTCTGCTAGGGCCTGCTGCTTACCAGCCTAGCTGCACATTCAGTGGGAGACTTCATCTCAAGGGACTAAGGCAGAGAGTAATACAGCAGGGTTCCCAACATCCTCCTTGGATGTCTGCACACATAGGAATGCACACCAACATGAACACATGTATACACATGCATACGTTCACACACACACTCATAGAACAAACCTACGAGATGGCTTAGTCAGTGAAGTGTTTGTTTTGCAAGCATGCGAAGCCATTAGGATTCCCTCATAACCACATAAAAAGGCCTTGCAGAGGTATGCCCACAGTCACAGCATTGGGGCGGTGGAGACAGAAGAATCTCTAAGGGCTGTGGCCAGCCCATGTAGCTGAATTTCAGGTGACAGACCCTGTTTCAAAAATTAAGAAGCATGAGCAATTGAAGAAGAAGACACCCACCATTGACTTGTGGTCTGAGCAATTACATCTTTTCCCAAATTTCAAAATTTTCAATTTCTTCCAATAAGCTTCGGTCCCTTTCTATGTTCTCTGTACAATGCAGCACTAATGATACTCACATCTTGATGTTGTCCCAGGACTCTGGAAGTTCTCCATTCCTTTACATTTGTTTTGTTTCCTTTGGCTGTATTTTTTTTTCCTCTGACCTAGAGACTTGATATCAAGAAATTTTCCTCTTGGCAATCAATCTGGCTTATGGATCTGCTCCAAACAGCAGTGACACTAATGTTCACAGATCAATGTTCATGAAGTAGCCAAAGTCAAGTCATAACGCACAGGCATCCGTGGACGAATCACAGCACTGGGTTCAAGAGAAGTCATGAAACCAGGGACTGGCACAGGAATCACCGTTGCTATAGTGATAATGTTGTACCAGGTGTTAGTCCTACAAAACATCTGAGGAGCCAAAGGCTGTAGTTGTGTGCATGTGCAGAGCTCACTGAGTCTAGGCCATGGGATAGATGCCCTCGGCAGCTGAGCTGGTCACTAAAGCATGAATAGAGACAGAATAACCTTGACACTGCGATGATTGGGAGTATGGGTGCAAGAGGAACAACCTCAGAGCTGGGGTCTAGATCAGGGACATGTTCTTTTCTATAGCTGTTCTGGGATCTAGGCCATGGGCCAACTCCTTCGGTGGCAACATTAGTGTCTAAAACATTGGCTCTTACAGAGGTCTATCTACAGAGTTCTGGGGATAGAATATCTGTCTATAGTGATGGTTAAAGTCTGAGTCCTGGGGACACAAAGTCCTGCCTCAGAGCTAGGTTCAGAGCTTGGGTTTGTAGAAAGGCACAGTGGCTCCAGGTATGGGGGCACCAGCTATCTCTGTCATTGTTTAGCTGATATCTTGAAAAGAGACCATGCGCAGACACCTCACGGTGAGAATTAGATCACAATGGTGATGAGTCTGGCATCTGAAATGAAGAAACAAAACAAAACAAAACAAAATGAACAAATGGAGGAAAGAAAACAGAAAAACCGCCGTCCAATCACAGCAGCAGAGTCTGCGTTGAGGACACTTGCAGAGAGGTTTAGGTGACACACGGCCTTTTGAGAAGTGGTGGCCTTGGCTCCAGCCCCAGGACCAAGGAGCTTCCAAGTTGCTCCTTGGAAGCTGTGTCTTCTTTTCGAGGAATTTGCGGTAGGAATCGTGGTAAATTACCTTCATGGAAAACAATGCGAATGTCTTCTACAGACAATGGGGCCACCAAGGGGTACTGGGGGGGTCTCCGTGGCTGATAATGATCACCTCTGCCTTTCTTCTTATTTCCAGGTGTTCCCAGGCATCAACTATATGTTGACTTGCCAGTCATTTTCTCTGTGTGTGTAACCTCTGGTGTTTTGTTCCACAGTGGTACTGAATATTTTTCCATGAACCTTTGTGCTCTCCCAGAGCTGTTTTGATTTATGGATAGCTGTCTATATTATGGGATGTGAGGATGTCAGGGTACACAGAGTCAAGAACTTTCTACTTACTCCACCATCCTGCTGACATCACCTCTCTAGGAAATCTCTCTGCAATTCTAATACTACAGTTTAATTTTATCTAACTTAAAGGCACATTCTCAGTAGGAATCTCTCATTATCCATAGCATCCTCCCTCAGCCCTGTGTGAGAGTCTTTTTTTTTTTTTTTAATGGAGCAATGTCAAACAGAGAGGCCAAAGAATAAACAGTAAGACTGGAGGGAGATTGAAGTGAGTGTTTTGTGCACCGGCACCGACAACACACTTAACACCACGCATGGTCTTATCCCAAGCACTGAGTTTACATAATTGCCCCGAAGTCCCCATGCTTGGTGACTGTTACCCTTGTTTATTTATACGACTGAGAAGAATGAGCCAAGGAGCAGTGAGTAACTTAATCACCTCATACAGCTGAGAATCGGTGGAGTCAGGCAGTCTGGGTGTGGTCTCTAAACCCCCGTTTCATGCAACCTCTGAGTTCACCTATCTTTTCTCACTCAGTTTCCCTTACTCCTCTGTGGCCATTCTCCATGACTACCTCTGTAAACAGCTTTTCTATCTGACCTGTGTTCTAAAGCTCTTTGCCTTGGTCCAAACCCCAAGTCATGAAAGCAGGTCCACACACTACTTTATCCACCTTTGCCTTTTGACTTTCTTCCAGTTCCTATCATCCCCAGTTCTGAACCTATCCATGCGATGTCTGTGAAGGAACCGTAACAATCCTAAAAAGAGTAAACGAAAATAATGGTTAAAACTATTAACTAGAAGTTGAGAAGGATAAATTGTGAATTTTCTCTCCAATTTGATGTAAAACACTTGGTTTTTGGTCTTGCCACTCATCTGGTAAGTGGCCATGATTAGCGACATTTGGGGAACACCTTCAGTGTGTCTGCTATTATTTTCATCCCTCTTCTTGTATCAATTCATGTAATTTCACAAAACCCGGGGAGGGAGGATCCACTACTATCATTCAGATTCACAGTTGAGAAAATAGTGTAGAGAAACTCATTAATTTAGTGACTTGCCCAGTAGATGGCTACAAATGGGGTAGGAGTATAGGAATAGGCCTCAAGACGTTTAAACATCCTGCCCAAACCCTAACCATTGCACAACAGAATGTTTAGTCCCACATACCACAGTCTCCATGAGAAGAGAAATACAAACTTTCCCTTTTCTATGGAGACAGGGTTAGGTTCTCGAGCCCAGTCTGGCCCAGAACTCTGAATCCTCTTCCTGCTCCCAAGTTCTGGGATTATAGGCATGTGCCACTACACTTGGGCCCGTGCCTGTTCCATAAGTCGCTTTAAAACTGTTTCCGACAATATTCCTCAAGTGTCAGAAACTCTCACTGGGTTTTCCCTTTTCCACACCCTTAGCTTTTTGTTTCTATTTTCTGCTCTGTTCCTTCAGCAGGCTCCTGGAAGCATACCATTCTCGGGCATCTCCCACTAACTGGAATTTACCCTGGGAATTTGTCATTAGTACAAAGCCAGTCTTCCAAACCTATGACCTTAGATTGGAACTTGTATGATAATCAAAGTAAATCTGACCTCTCAGGGCACAGGGACTCTTCCTGCTTTGCTCAGCCTGGGATGTCCAGGCATGATTCACACCTGCGCCTGTCTCCAGACGGTCCCCCGTGGAAGAAGTGACCCGCTGCTCCCTTGGCAACCGCTTCTTCCAAGCTGCCAACTCTGATCCTGCAGTATCAACATTCTAACTTTAGGGGAAAGGCCGTGATAAATTTCTCAAAAGCGAATAGGAAGTTGTTTTTCCGAGGCAGCCTGACACCAAGGGGAAGCAGCAAAAGTATAAGAAGCGTGGCGTGGCCAGAAGGGAGAAAGCCAGTGGAGTCGTGGAGGAGATGGTAAGTTCATTTTCTCTGTGTGGGAAGTAGAGGAGTTAAAGCGGTTTCTGGCTGAAGGACCGAGGAAAGTTTCACAAAGTAAGGAACAACAATAGCCATGGCACTTTATGTTGAATAGCCGGTTAGAGCTTGAAGGCTTTTTTTCTCTCTTTTTGAAATGAGGTCTTATTTATTACCTTGGCTTGTTAAACTCTCTCCTCCTGTCTCAGCTTCCTAGATAGGTAAGATCGTAGGTTCACATCACCATGCCTGGCTTGAAAGCATCTTTAAAAGCCTGCTGTTCATTTGGATTCTCCCAACATCTTAGTAAGTTTGGATGATTTCTAGTTTACAGCTAGAACTGTTGTGGCTTACAGAGGGCAGGCATTTAACCAGTGGCTACATGCCTGTCAAGACTCGATGATGCTGCCTTCTAGATCGCATTCACTGGCTGCACACACTCTCCATGAGAAGAAAGATTGTCACCTCTTTGCTAAGTCTGCGGGTGTCTCTGGGATAAATGGAAGGCTGAGAAAGCGCATTGGGGCATCTACAATTGAATAGCTTCTTACTCATATTCTCAGCCTTCTTAACACTTTCTCTAAGTCTCAGGAGTTCTCTGGGACTACTCCATAAATATCCATGGGGTTCTGATCTAAATTTCTATCTTTAGTGTTACTAATTCAGTCTCCTCATCAACGAATGGGATGTAATAATAATAATCTACATATATTATTCAATATCATAGCAGAAAAGAAATAAGATTGCACCGAAGGGCATTTATATCTCTAGCTACCATTTAAGTGAAGGAGAAAACTCTGGAGGTATACTGAGGTTGGGACTGAGGGAAGATACAAAGGCAACCAGATATTTTGAACTCAGTATAATGACTCTGGATAAAATATGCATAGTTGGGGTACTTCCATGTGCATTCCAATATACTAGGGGTATCACACATAGTCTCGGAATTTGAAATCTTCTAGTCTGTACCTAATGAGGGAGCAGGCATGTGTTCTCTTTTGGGCATCTTTCTGTAGCACTCCTGAAGAAAGCCATGCTTGCATGGGATGTTTCCTCCTCCCTACTTCCCCTCAACACACCTTTGCAAACCCCCCTGTGTGTGTGTGTGTGTGTGTGTGTGTGTGTGGAGAAAAATAGAGATATGAGGATGGTGACATTTGAGCCGGCACTATTTAATGACAATGACATAAGTTGGGATTGGGATTACTGGTGTATTTTTGCATGCCATTCTTCTGAATCAGTTGACGCAAGTGAATGAACCATCCATCTCTTCCTTCTATTCTTTTTGGCATCCTCTTCTATTCCAAATACATAAAAACATTAGATCATGGCATTGTTCAGGATTCTGATGGAAGCTACAATTTCTTTGCCTGGATGAAAAGACAAATATCCACACAAGCTGACCTTTACAGACATCAGTAGGAGGTTCCTGGACTTCCAGGCAGGTTGCAGAAGACCCTTGGGACTTTCCCCGCTATGCGTTATGCTCAGGTGCTCCTCAGCTCTCACCTTGAAAGCAGACTGGAAGCCTGCACTGAAGTGCTAAGGACGAGCCCCGGGACTGGTCACAGCACTCCTTAGATGTCTTCCTCTCCAAGGGCATTTGTCTCTTAGGATTCAGAAACCTCAGTCTGTCTGTAAGAAATCTGCTTCATGTTTAGACAGTGGCTTCAATGAGGACCCGAGAGAATCAAGTTAAGTTGTATCTCGTGGGATGGTTTTCAATCAGCTCGCATGGAGCTGCTCCTGCTTAGGGATTAAGTCACCCTGAGGTCTGACAAGGCTTCAGCAGGCCAAGGAGCAGCTCAGGATCACTTCCTGTGAACTCTTTAACCACTTCAGCCTCCAGCTTCTTCCAGTTTCTACTGCTCCTTCTATCATTTCTGTTCCATAGTGTTTTAGGCTGGTAATGAACTCTTCGAGTATGCATCTTTAGAGCTCTGTGCATAGAAGACCATTGGTCAGATCACCAAAGAGATCTTGACTTTCATCTAATAGACAGTACTGAACAAGGTCCTGGGCAGGCTGATTATATACTGAGAGTCACTATATTGCCTTCCAGGTGTCTGATGCTTCTGCTGGAAGAGCAAGGCAGCATCAAATGCAGAGGAAATCCTTCATGTTTTTAGGGATGTAGCTCAGCTAAGGACCCATGGTCTTCTTGAAAATCAACTATGTGCTTTATTTTAATGCTGGTGTTTTGTTTTATACCATAACTCTGCCTAGTCTAATTTAAATACAGGCTTTGGTTCTGAGTGGCCAGATAAGGGATTTGTCTTATTTCTATTTGAAATCTGTTGAACTTAGAGACGAGCTCTTTTCTAGTGTTATTTTCCGGGGGGGGGGGGGGGGGGCGCTGCTGGGACATTGACATTCCACCACCTCCAATCAGAAAGTCAAGGGCACTTAGGCCGGAACTGTTGCCATGCCTCGTGATACCTGGGCTTTGCCACTCTGAGGTCATATGGCTCTTCGTCCCTGGTGAATCTCTTCTCTTCCTTCCCGTCTCTGTTTCCATTGACTGCAGACCATCAGTTCCTCTTTAACTTCAATCAGGACCATGGTAATGGCCTCTGCTTTTTGTGTCTCAGTCTTTACGTTCCTACTTAACAACAACAGCCTTGTCAGGTGCATTTTTTTCATGGGGCTTCTCAATTCAGAACCCTGAAGATGGCTCCCTTTCTGATTAGCATCCAATACAAGACCTGTCTCCAAACTACCTTTTCAGTTACTCTCCAGAGTCCCAGTTTTCAACATTAGCCAGAGCACAGCATAGTTCTTTTAAAGTTGCCCCCTGGCTTCTTTCTGTGCTTAGAATAAGAGGTCATCCTGTGCTTTGGCTCCAAGAGCCTGGCATCATCTTTTAACTACTTTCCTGCCACGTTTGTTTGCCCTCTACCCCATCCGTTCCAGCCACGTTCCTTTCTTTGTGTTGTTTGACCTTATGCTTGATCCTGTGTTCAAGGCTTTCATGTTCTTCCTGCTGCCCACTTGACAGCTTTCTCTGATCACTTTGCTGTTGGATTAAATAGCACCTTCCTGAAGAGGACTGCCTTGAGGTCCTCGGCTGACAGCTCCCCAGTCCCTCTGTCACATAACCCTACTTTAAGTCTTGCCTGACTTCTATTTCTGTACATCTTCATTTTGCTTAGTGCAACCACATGTGTTCATTCTGAGGACAGATACTGAGTCCACTTTTATGATTTTAACTCTTTTCCCTGGAAATGTGCCTGAGGTGTTTTAGGGACTTAGTTGTTGTTGGAATAATTAATGGAAAAATAACCCCCAGATAGCGACAAGAGAGTGGTTGTTTGGTGTGGAGGAAAAAGTGGTCTGGATAGCCAGACTACTCTAAGGGGAAAATTAAGGGGAACTGGGCTGATACACATAGGTACTCTTGGCATAAAAACACAGGGAACATATAATACATTATGGAAAGTAAGGGCCCATATTTTTAAGGGTCTTCTTTGTATATTTTGAAGAATTTGAATGTGTGGCTTAGAGACAAGGAATCATTGGTTTTTAAGTAGTAAAGCAATATAACAAATTATGTTAGAAATGTCATTCTGGGCTGGGGATATCCCTCAATAGCAGAGTACTTTCACAGCATTCATGAGGTTCTGTGTTTGATCCCAGCACCACAAAAAAAAAAAAAAAAAGGAGAAGAGAGAAAGAAAACAGAAAGATAATCATTTTGATTGCATTTTAGAGAAAGAATTAGCAGTAGTTAACCTTGAGAAATGAGGCCAATTAGAAGCTGATTGCTGAGGCCCAGAAAAGAAACAATGGCATGCCAGCCAGTCTGTGACAATCCAAGCGACAATTTGGCGAGTGTCCAGGATTCTTGCCACAAGGTAAAGTCATTAGGCTTCCTCAACAGGTTGCTGTAAAAGGGTTCAGACAAGGGAAAGATTGTTGGTCCTCCCTCCCTGCTCCTACCTGGTGGAGGAGTTCAGGTTGCCATGGAGATGTAGGCAGAGGAGCTCGGGTCAATGCTACTGCTGGATATAAGAACCTGCATTGGTTGTGTGCCAGAGCCCTTCAGAGTCAGACCGCACCAGAACATTACGTTGAAACTTAATTTTCTTTTAAAGAGTGGTTGCTATGTCATGTTCTCTAGGCTTCCTGAGGCACACCACCTTTGGAACATCCCTCCAGCTCCCCACATCCCCTCCCCTCATTCCTACATCTTGTCTGTGTGGAGTTTAGAGAGTCCGTAGGAAAGAGAGCCATCCTGCTTATATTTCTCTCACATCAAGTAGAGTGAGGGAAAGTGTCGGGGTGGGGGTGTGCTTTTTGGAGGTTGCCTTATTTAGCAGACCTCTGCCCTATTTCCAGTTGCTTTCTTACCATTATTATTTTATTTATATTGGTTCATTTTGTTTATTTCAGATTTCATCATTCATTTGTATATCTATAAACCCATCATTCATTTTTTAAAAATATGCTTTATTGTGGATATTTAAATATACAGTATACTGTAACAGGATACATACAGGTAGCCAAGTGGTTTTCATTGCTTATTTTTAATTTTGTTTTTATGGAAAGAATAGCTAAATCATATTTAACAGGAATATATAGGTAGTATATTTTTATTACCTACAGTGGTCATGTTGCACATTGGCTTCCTAGACATGTCACTCAATAAATCTATTTCTTTAGTGAGTGGAGTAAATGGCAAGAATATTGTTTTTCAGATCTGTAATTTTTTTTTACTCAGACAGTCTCTAGTATAGCATATTGTATCAGAGGTATCAGATTATGGTTATCATTTATTTACTAATTATCACATTTCCACGTGGTGTGAAGAGCTGAGATGACCCATGGATATGCTTATAGGCATCCCAGTTAGCCAGCTGTTTCCAATGTTGCCATAGTTTCTTTGGGACCTGACAACCTGCATGGTCTTGTGTCTGCTCAGTATTCATGTTGGGAGCCTTATGCTCTAGAACGAACCAGAAATGGAGATGCTGATTTGGGGACTTTTACAAATAGACAACCATAAGGCCTAGAAAAGAGGAATAGAATAATCATGGAAGCAGGAACGCGCTAAGGACAGAAAGTTGGGGCAGATCCAAAGGAACACTCAGAAAAAGTTCTTAAGACGTTAGAGAAACATCACATTAAGCAAAATGAATTGCCTACAGCAAATGCTGGTGCACAGAGTTCAAGTAAGATAGAGGCAGAAAGCTGCCATTTAGTTGGGTGATGTGCAAGTTCACGATAAAGTTCAAGAGAGCAGTTTGATAAGAAGGTGGAAGCTGTGGGCTGGAAAACAAAGAGGAGGCAGGGGAGTTGCAAACTAGCAGCTGCAGAGGAAGCAGAGAGAGCCAAGAGGATATGGACGGGCAGACAAAGGTCGAAAAGGGGTACCACCTCTGCTTCTGAACTGCTGCACTGTGATCTCCTCTCTGTGGCCATGGGCCCCTGTGTGTTGGTCCCTCTTCATACAAACGGGAGGCTAAGAGGCCAAGATTCTCACACTTTCTGCTCCCTCCTTGACTCGCACTGCCGATAACCAGGGTGCTTACACAAGGCTTGGGCAGTCACAGGATGTTATTCTAATGACCCAGTCAGGCTCAGACTCTTTTCAGACACTTACAGTTTGAAGCAGTCTGCCAGACAGCCTTAAAGATTAGCAGAACACATGGCTGCTTCACCTAGAGAGGCATTTTCTCTTGTTACAACACTTCTTGGTTGGTCAGATACACAGGGTCCTTAGCTCTTCAGAGTCCTAGGTCCCTTTGCTCCCTAAAGCTGTCCTGTAGAGTAAGAGCAGGTATAAAAGGCTGCCACCACCCAAAAAGACATTTCCGAGGAAAACTAATTACGAAGTAAAGCTTTCAAATACTACCACGCTTCATACCCACACAAAAAGTCCTGTCAGCTACCACTAAGTCAACAGGCAACCTTACTATTGACACAGGGGTTTGATTTGGGGGTTCATTAAGTATGATCAGAGTGAGGAGGTTCACCTGATCATGGTGGCTTAATCCCAGCACATGGGAGATGGAGGCAGGAGGCTGAGGAACTGGCTACATGGCAAGTTTAAAGTTAACTTCAACTACATGAGAATTAGCACAAATGAATTACTGGATTCATGAGCCTTTTAGGAGTCTAATTGATACAGATAAACATTTTCTTCACCATTTCCACGGTTCATGAGCTTTGTAAGACTAAGAATTAATATGTTGACCTACTGTGCACTTAGCTAGCCAACTTGGGAAAAATCACTTATACTCAGTGATGGGATGTGGTGATCGTCCCTTAGTAGACCAGAACACCTATTGTGGAATGGCAGGGAAATGCAGAATTGACTTGACAGGGACCCTTGCATCTCCTGTGGGACTGAAATAGCTCAGGAAGATGAGTCCTGGCATTTGATGATCTTGAAGAACAAAAGTGTCAAGATGAAACAGGGTGCACAGACGTTTGTGTCCTCCTTTTATGATGTCAGGACTTCATCGGAGCATCACAATTTTCTAATACCTTACGTTTCCTCAAACCACTCTCTTCTCTCTCTCTCTCTCTCTCTCTCTCTCTCTCTCTCTCTCTCTCTCTCTCACACACACACACACACACACACACACACACACACACACACATACACACACAGAGAGACGTTTACACACACACACAACTGGTAAAATAGTTGGGGAAATTTAAATAAAATCTTGTTTTAAATTTTGTACAAATAAACGGACAACTCAGAATGGGGAGTACCTCTTTTGAGGGTTGTATTTAAACAAAAGCTTATTTAAAAGTTGAACAAAGTTAATACAGAAAACAATAAGTAGATTTGGGCACAGTGATTTTTTTAAAAAACAAAATTAGAAGCCACATCAGCTCACTCTTCTCATGCCTCCTTTAGGCAGACCCCAGCATCTAAAATGCCTAGACATACCATTAGTGGGACAAGTCACAGGGGCCAAGGTGGAAATGCAATGGATTTAAAACTTTCGTGTTCCTCAGGGTGGAACCCAGCCAAGGGTCAAAGCCAGTACTGGGTCCCTGCATCAGGTTACATTGCTATGTTCATCAGTAAGAGCTTTTCTTTCGTTATCTCCAAAGTTTCGGAAAACTGTGTCACCTCCCCTCCTTTTAAAGTGGAGCGTTAAAGATTTTCTTCATAAATTTTGAAATTAAGTTTATATTTCCAGCATATTATAAATATAGCTCTTTAAAAAGCTGTTGTATTCTATCTTAAAGTTCAACAAAGGTATTAAATGCTGGAATGATACAAACTCTAAGAAACATGAGATAACACGGACATTAATACTATTCTCTTTGTCTCCTTAACTACTGATCCCCATTTTACTTCTCTACAGAATCCTAAGCTAATTAAATTTTAAACACAATGTCTTTCCTGCTTATTTATAGAAAATATAATAAATAAAAACTAAAGTATCTTTAATTATCTGGAACCGTAAGTCTCTGAAAGTCAATTTTTTAAAAATGTCACCTACATGGCAATTATTTTGAGAACACAATTAAGCTGTGATGAATCTAGTGCCAATGTTGGCACTGGAGAGACGACTATGCAGAGGTCACTTGACTAGTGTGCTGGCTTGTGAGGACACTCTGCCTACCCATAAAAGCCAGAATTCAGAAACTCCAGGGTAGACAGTGCCAAGCTGGCCAAGTCACCCACCACTGTCTGGGAGACTTGCTTTGGTCTGAGCTATGCATGTCTTGGTATCTGGAGCCTGTGGCCAGCAGGCCATCTGCCCCCTCAGACATATCTCTCCCTGTGTCCTGCATCCAGTACTGTGTATGGTAGCAGTACAGTCTGGGCAATTCAGAATTTCTCTACAGTCATTTTAGTTAGCTATTTCTCTGAAGGAGTAGAAACCCTGGGTTTAAATACAAAACCATTGTGTTCACGTTGGTCATAACATTAGAGCGGCTCTGGAGGCATATTGGTACCCTGCTCAGCTTGGACACGCCTCATACTCCACATCCTCAAAGGCAATGCACTGTGAGTTTGACATCTTAGGGGGGTTATGAATGTAAAAATGTCAAGTAGACAGCTTCTGAGTCTAAGTCGGCAATTTTCATTTGTAAGATACCATTTAGATGCTACAAGTTCAGTATTGCTGTGTGTAATAATAACTTGGACAAGATGAGCATTTCTAGAACTTACCTGTCTGAAGTCATCTCTAAAGGCCAATAGATTTGATATGCCCTTCACAGCCTCGTTATGGTGGGTCGGGAGAGTGTTGAAAAAGTAGAAGGAAGGGGAAGGTCCACACACCTTCCTGCTGGAGATAAGAATTATCCCAATGATTCTCAGCCGAATTTCTACAGTCTCATTGGTTGTTTGTAGATACTAAAAGTTTTCTGTTTTGTTTCAGGCCAGCTGCCTAAAAGCTTCCTGGAAGCCAAGACTCCAGAGTGCAGTCCTCGGAGCTGCTCAGCTTATCTGGTTCATTGCTTTGATCTCTGGTAAATACTAGGTGAACCTTCACCTGACCTGAGTATTTAGGAGTGATCCCAGGGTCAAATGGGAGTAGTTTGGGATGGTAGCCTGCTGTGAGGCATGGGAAACCATTCACACCCAGGGGCCTGAAAGAAATACACAGCAGACATTATCACACTGAACCACAGGGTTGCTGGATGGATCAGCATCACCTAGACAGGACAGGCACAGGCCACAATATTCAGTGACTCACAGCATTATTTCAGTTTCTTTAAACATAATTTTGGGGGTGGAAAGATGACTCAACAGTTAAGGTCACCTGCTGTTTTCCAGAGGACCCAGCTTTAGTTTCCAGCACCCATGTCAAGTGGCTTACAGCTTCCTGTAACCCAGTTCCTGGGGACCTGACATTCTCCTGACTCAGACAGCGCCTATACACAAGTGGTACACACAAACCCGCATGAGCACACACACACACACACACACACACACACACACAAACACACAAACAAAAATAAGTCTTTTTTAAAAAAAATAACAGTGAATTTCTTCAAAGTCAAAGTAAACATTTTAGTATATAATATTAGTACATTAATCACTGCCTTTAGTTGCTGGAATCAACAGTGTAATCCTAGCTGCGCCAAAATAAATCTCCTCTCTTACTATGTAAACCAGGTTGGCCTCAAGCTTGTGATCCCTCTGCCTCAGCCTCCCAGTTCTGTAAGGAAGGTTGAGGTTACAAGTGTGTACCACCATGCTTGCCTGCCTCCAGAGTAAAGCCTACAGGCAAAACACCACCACCGAGGCGCTAGTGAAGAAAGTTGAAATATGGCGAATCTCATGGGTCAAATAGAAACAGAATTTTATAAACAGGAAGGGAGTCGTTTCCAGGTCTGATTGCTGGCATTGTCCACCTCTTCTGGGGAACTGGCCTCTTCTGCCCCATGAGTTCCCACGGGCTCCAATAACAATCTCTGTATCAAAGGGGACATAGTTTATTTTGTTTTTATATCACAAGCACTTACAAAGAAGGGTCCGTTTTAATGCATGAGTAAGTAGATTTGGAAGAGGTAATTTATCAGGGAGAAACAGCTAAGAGAAGTAAAGTGTGTGGCTGCAAGAAGGGAGATGTTGCCAAGCCTAGCCCTACAGCAGTTCACAAATTCAGCGGGCATCTACTTACTGCATTATCAGTAAGGGTCGACCACTGTGATTCATGATGAGAATCTGGGGCTAAAAGGGGCCCACAACCAACCAGACTCACATTGATGGGTATGGGTCACATCACAGAAACAGGTCTTACAACATGGGGCTAGAAGAGAAGTGGGAGCCTGGAGGAAGAAGGGTGAAGTGTACCTGAATCTACCAAGGGAAACAGAAGAGGGAAATTTACTAGGAAAGAAGGGGAGCTTAGCCAACATAGTAGGACAGCTACAAGGGAAGGCAAAGGAGTAGCCAGGCATGGTGGTGCATGCTTGTGATCCCAGTACTTGGGAGGCTGAGGCGGAGTTCCAGGCCAGCCTGAGCTATGCTATAAGATCCTGACTCAACAAAACAAAACAAGTGTTCTGTAAGGAAGAAAGTAAGCATGGTGGGCACCGAGACTGAGCAGTGGGAGGCTCCAGATCACAAGGCTTCTCATTTCCATCACACATTCATGTGCTGCCTAATGTGAGCTTGGACAAGCCATTTACCTGTCTCCTTAACTGATGAAGCAAGAGTAGACTGGCTGAGCGCTAAGCTCCCCCCTGTCTCTGCTATCTTGGGATCACCAATCTTTAAACATCCAAAATCTTTTAGAAGATGGTGCTTTCCTTTCTGACCTCATATTTTCCACTTTTAAGTGGAAAACAGAACACTCCTTTTCCCTTAAATAACACCAGGCAGAGAACAGCCTTGTTCTTGGCATCTTTCTCCTGGTGACATTCATCTTACTCTCAGAAATAAGCTTAGAATCAGGCTCCATCCAGTGAGTAATACTAACGAATGTTTATTTCCCACCCCATCCCCCCAGAGTTTGTAAATCAGAAGGAAGTGGCAGCGTGGACCTATAACTACAGCATAAAAGCGTACCCGTGGAATTACTCTCGGGCATTCTGCCAGAGGCACTTCACAGACTTAGTGGCCATCCAGAACAAGAATGAAATCGCGCACCTCAATGACGTCATCCCATACTTCAGCTCTTACTACTGGATTGGGATCCGAAAGATCAATAATAAGTGGACCTGGGTGGGAACCAATAAGACTCTCACGAAGGAGGCTGAGAACTGGGCCGACAACGAGCCCAACAACAAGAGGAACAACCAGGACTGCGTGGAGATCTACATCAAGAGTAACTCGGCCCCTGGCAAGTGGAATGATGAGCCCTGCTCCAAACGCAAGCGGGCCCTGTGCTACACAGGTGAGGCCTCCCTGGGCGCGTGCTATCGTCCCGGAAAAATAAGTCTTTCCTGGTCGAGGGATGGAATCGCCTGAGTCAGTGACATGGGGATACAAACAGAGTGCAGAATTGCTGGCATTCCCGAGTGCCTCGGAGAGTATAGGACCAAGATTATAGAAAAGCATCTATCTGAAGCTAGAAGGGACTTTAGTATTGCCCAGCCCACCCTCCTTATTTCCGAAGACACTGTGCTCAGGAAATGTTACTTTCTTAGGGCCAGAAGGCTTTCAAAGAATTTTTACAAAATAGAAAAAGCATTGGAAATCACTGACAAAGTGCTGTTATGTCTTTTCTGATGACAAAAGTCAACATCGCTAATTGGTACGCTTTTCCAAAACCTAGATAGGATCCATCCCTAACAACAACCCAATATACTAGACATACTGACATTGACTGACATTTTTCACTGTAAGAGGCAATGAGGTTCTCTCCAGAAGAGAGACAACACATAGATAGGAATATTTGCAATGAGACATTAAATTTGGTTACTGAAATAATCATCCGCAAGTTTGTCAGGTCTCAGCACATGTTATTATAAGAAGATTTATTCTGTGAGTTTCTGTTACACTCCTTCCTGGAGACCCAAATCTGTTTCCTAACCACCTTTGAGTATAAGTCAGCATCAGGGCATTAATACTTTCTGTTAGAAAGCATTTTCCTTGACATGAAAGAGTCCCTCTGTCCACACAGCTGTTTGTGACTGCACTTGCAGCTCTGTGTCTACACATCGCTGCACCATCCTTTGGAAATACTAAATGTGTCATCCAACAGGATCATTGCAATACTCCTATGATGAAGTTAGGACAACAAACCCTGCCTTCTAGCACTTTTCCGTACCAGTATGCATTAGCACAAGAAGGTCCAGATTGAGAGGAAGTTTGAAGCGAATACCCACTAGGACTGAATGCCAACCACACTATCACTTTGTGTAGTTCTGTTTATGTCACTTGTTTATTTAATTTTAGTCACTTTTAGTCCTCAGGCCCTTTATCAACCAGGCCCTTCTGTTGCTCCTATTGTGACAATGTCTTTCACCGGGCGTAGGGTGGCCCTCTACATGGCTCCCGAAAGGGTGGAGTCACAGCTGTGTGATTCTGACCTCTCGTATCCACGCAGCCTCCTGCCAGGACATGTCTTGCAACAAGCAAGGGGAGTGTATTGAGACCATCGGGAACTACACCTGCTCCTGCTACCCAGGCTTCTATGGGCCAGAGTGCGAATACGGTGAGGCTGGCGCTTGGGTGGTGTTGCTTTGGCAACTGATCTTGGGTGAGAGATGATGCTCCATCCTCTCTAGACAATAAGGGCGAGTGGGAAATCCCCTCTGCTGTCTGTCCGCCCAACTCCACACAGTTATCCCAAAACACCTGGGATAAAAATCACTTTATTTTTGGAGAGACCATTCACTCATAATATTTCAAGGAATAAAAGAGAAATACAAAGACAGGAAGATAAAATGAGAGCCTTAATGTTTAATTTTGCCTCTTTGAAATAAAAAAGACAGTGAGTGAATTGAGCTGTCCAGAAAGGTGATTATTATCTAAGATGCTGGCAACGCTAAGGAACCTGGTTAAGAATGAGGGCTTGGGTTAGGAGTCTAAGGAGGGAGAATAAAGAAATCTGCAACTCACTGTGGCTAGCAGAGCTTTTAAGTCTACAATGAGAAAAAAAAATCAGTATTTTTGTCCCCCACAGTCCAAGCATGTGGGAAGTTTGAGCTTCCTCAACATGCGCTCGTGAACTGCAGCCACCCTCAGGGAGACTTCGCTTTCAGCTCACAGTGTGATTTCCGCTGTGTGGAAGGGTACGAATTGGATGGACCCAGAAAGCTGGAATGTTTGGCTTCTGGAATCTGGACAAATAAACCTCCGCAGTGTAAAGGTAGGCAGACCTTATTTTTTCCATCCTCACTAAATAATTGGAGTTTGGGGGGCTATATCGGCGGGCAGTGTGTATTCCCTTAAGAACTTGCAAAATCGGGACTGAAAAGATGGCTCAGTGGTTAAGAGTGCTGGTTGCTCTTCCAGAGGATCCAGGTTCAGTTCCCATCATACACATGATGGCTGATAGCTACCTTTAACTCAGTTCCAAGGGTTCTTTTGGCCTCGGCAGGAACCAAGCAAACATGTAGTGTATTAACATACGTACAGGCAAAATATCCATACATATAAAATATTTAAAGTAAATGAAAATTAAAAAAATAAAAACTTGAGAAGACAATAAGGATCTAAATTAGCTGGAAATTCTAGTTACCACAATTATTAGTCAATCAGGTTAACCCTATTTTCATTTTTGTGGAGCATCTCCTACCTACATAGAGGTGGTAGCTTAATTTTATTTTTATTTGTTGGCAAAAGCATTGGAAAGGAACTCCTTCCCTTTTGTTCCTTGTAGAGTGAACTTTGAACAATGATGAGAACTTGGGATTGAGCGTATATCATTGCTTCTTAAGCAAAAAACATGACTCTTTGGATCTCTGAACAGTCATTGAACTCCACTTAACCAACTAAGAATGACCTTGCCCGCCACTTTGGGAAGTATGAATGCCACAGAATCCCAGAGCTTCCAAAACGCAGAGGGGACTCATCCCAGCATGAACGCCATGCTTCTGTGCTCACTCTTGGCCTCCTAGTGCTCAGCCCTGAACAGTGCTGAAGGAGGAAGCGTGGCCAGCATTTGGCCTACAGGATCACCCATCAGTAGTGAAGCTGGAGCTTTGGTACAAAGAAGGACTCGCTTGAGTTGGCCAAAGATGGAGCGATGGGGCACCTAGGGGTGGGACAAGCTCCAGTTCCAGAATGTAAGAGCAAATGTCATTGAGATATATAATATCCATTCCACCCCATCTTAGCTGGGGCATAGATGAAGCTGGTCATCTTGTGGAGAAGTCATTCTGAATTGTCAATTTTTAATTTTCCTTCCTTCAGCTACTGAGCTGGATGGTTTAAATCTGGGATGGGAAAGCAGTATCAGTCTGTGGGAAAACAAAGGACTGATTTTGCTATAACGAAAATAGAAAAATCTACTCTTTCCCCAACTCATACCACAAGTAATTTCAGAATGGTATTGGTAGTGTGCGTGTGTTTCATATGCAAGAGGGCAAATACATCAATGGATGGGCCTTCAGGATCAGACTGGAAACACACAAAGCATAAAGACTGGTAAGGTCAAAGCTCGGAGGACTCTGTTCAGACGTTCAGGTCACTCTGAGGATTGATACTCCTTGTCAGGTTGGTTAGAGCATTCTGGTCCCCACATCTTCCCAGCTCCATCTGTGTTTCCACAGGCAGATCTATACTGTTCTCTGGGGCTGTGGTTTCCCTCCATGCTGGGTATTTTCTCTTCTCATTATCATTTGGTTTTTCTGTTAAGCTGTGCAGTGCCAGAGCCTGGAAAGCCCTGTCCATGGAGACATGGACTGCATACACCCACTTGCTGCCTTTGCCTATGGCTCCAGCTGTAAATTTGAGTGCCATCCTGGATATCAAGTGAAGGGTTCGGACACACTCCATTGCACTGGGTCTGGCCAGTGGACTGGACCATTGCCAACCTGCGAAGGTAAGATTAATTTTATCAGCTCTCGATATAACCTAGATGGAGTCATGTCATGGTAGGCATGACTAAGAGCTCTTAAGGACAAATACAGCCTCCTCTAGGATCATACTTGGGAGCTTGGAGATTTCTCATCTGTGAAATGAGGCTAAGAATCGCTGGGTGCATTGTGAGAATTATGCATATGAAAGGCACACAGTGAAGTAACATGTGTAAGCAGGATGTGGTGTCACATGTCTGGAGTCTCAGCACTTGAGAGCCTCAGACAGTAGGGCTTCTGTATATTAAATGTTAACCTGGATTGCACAGTGAGTTGGAGGCAAGCTTGAGCTGCATAATAATACTCTGTCTAAACCATAAATTAAAATAAAGAAAAGAGAGGAAAGAGAAGAAATGGCAAGGATAAAATACAAAGGAGAGACCTGGGCACTTGCTCACTTCAGCCTCTGCCTATTTCAACCACATCCCCTTCCTGCCCCACTGGCATATGCACTCTGCAGGGCAATATCCTACACTCGAGAAGAAGTTAAAGCAGTAGCCAAAGGGATAATGAGACATCTTGGCTCAAAATCTCTGGAGATGTACTCTGCAAAGGAATGAAGGAACCTGCATTAAAGAATAGCTCTGGTGCAAACCCAGGTGATTACATAATACATGAAGACAGAGCCGTGGTGCAGACGCTTCATCCCTTCAGCTTATAGGGCAGAGACAGGGAGGGAAACTAGGAGACTGAAGGTTGGATTAGTAAACTCCCAGATCTGGATGACAAGCCCAGCTCCAGTAGTGAGCTGTGAGACTTCTGGGAGGGGCTAAGGCACCGGTTCAAGGGGTAAAGCACTTGCTGTAAGCCTGAATACATGAATTTGGCTTCTCAGAATCAGCACAAAAGCCAAGGGTGGTGACATGTGCCTATAACCTCAGCATTTGGACTGGGAACTTACAGATCAGAAGATCCCTTGGGTTTGCTGACCAGCCAATCTGGCTGCAGCAGCGGACCCCAGGCTCAATAAGAATCTCAGAAATAAGGTGGAGAGTGATAGACAGACACCTGACACCAACCTGTGGCCTCTACACATGGGCAGTCATGTGCACATGTGTGTACATGTGAGCATGCTCTTGCGCGCACACACACACACGCACACAGGCAGGCATTGCACGCACACAGGCAGGCATACACCTCAACACATAGACTTTAGGGAGATTATATGGCATTTCTGATTCCCATTTCTTCTTGATTATACAGTAGAAGAGCACTAGAGGACATTTTGCCCTTACATGCTCTGGTTCTGTAAAAACTAGAGGTGAGGGTGAAAGGGTGGTCTCTGTGTTCTCAGATCTGCAGACATATCTAGAGGCATACCGTCTCCACAGAAGGGTTTGAGGAAACTGGTCCTTATGAGAACTGGGGTCATTCAGAGTATAACCGTGTGCAGGAACTCACTTTGAGCTGCACTCCCTTGGCAAACAATGTGATGAGGATGACATCCTGTGTTCTAGGATACGGGTCACTTGGAATCATCATCCAGCACTGGGTCAGAGCATCCTCAGTAGCTACACTATCCCATCTGCTTCCTCCTGAGCCTACGTTTCCCGTATCTGTTCTTTATAATCTGATAAACATTGAGTGAGCACTTTGAATTTATCAAAGAGAGTATAGGGCTCCAGGATGCATTTCTGAATCACTACCCCAGCATCAAGGAGACTGTGGGGTAAGAGGGAAGAATGACAATCCTGCATAAATAATGCAGGGCAAGGTCTGAGGAACCACACAAGGAATCCCTCCCCCTCAGTTAGGTTGGGAAGGAAGCCTTCTGAAAGAAAATAATGTCAAAACTGAGATCTGAAGAGGGAGCCAGCCAAAGAGGGACTCAGAAAGGCTAGTTTTCCTTTTGGACAAAGAGTTGAGGGTTTTGAATATGTAGGTAATTTGGGCAGGAAAACAGCGGCCTCTATTAATAGACTCTCCAAAGACCTCGTATCTGGCATTCTCCCTTCAGCCATCACGTGCGAACCTCCAGAGAGCCCCGTCCACGGAAACATGGATTGCTCCCCATCCGCAGGGGCATCTGCATACAACAGCAGCTGTACTTTCACTTGTGTGGAGGGCTTCGAGCTGAGGGGAAGTGATGTCATCCGCTGTGCTGACATGGGACAGTGGACAGCCCCGGCTCCAGTCTGTGAAGGTAATGTGACATTGAATCATTCCACTGTGCCTCTCAGGTGCGACGGGCACTCAGCACCACCATTCTCTTGTCTGTTGGACATTGACAGAGAACCTGAGATGGGCTGGACTCTTCGTGTTTGCTCCCAGAGATCAAATGGTGGGCAAGGCAAGTTTTACGCCATGTTCATGACAGCATAGTCAAGGTGAGAGTAGCTTTGGTTCACATGTTTGGAGAGGACTGAGGAGACCTGCACCGAGGAAATGATGTGTAAGGAACAATGTGAGATGGTGGAAGAGGAACGAACAGGCAGCTAGTCCAAGTCTATCATTTTTTGTCAGCAGGCTTTGGGTCTTCCTGAGTTCTGTTACTTCTGCTAAAAGGGGCACTAATACCTGCTCTTCCTACTTGTGTCAACAACAGTTGTGAGTCAATGTGTTCTAAAGCCACCAACACTGCTGTCAACTTTATAAACACAAAGAAAGACAGAATGAAACAGTTACCTTATAAATCCCAAGTCTGTGGCCCTATTTGACAAAATGGCTCTCTTTTAGGATTTCATATTCTCAGTGTTTTGCTCTAAAATAAAGACTAAGTCAAAGAATGGTCACTGGGACTGCCTCATTTTACAAAGGGTATCTGTGCAAAACCAAGATCCAGAACTATGTGACAGCATCTTATGTCACCATTTACTGGTACTCTTCATCAGGCTATGTCAGTCCCTGGGCCTGTGTATACCCTGATTGGCAAATGGGACTTGAAGGAATCTGTGTATACTGAGGTTCACAGTGGCACTATTCAAACAGTAAACTGTGGAAGCAAGTGAGCATCAGTGAGTGGGATGGATAAACAAAATCTGGTATTCACGTATTCTAGAATACTATTCAGCTTTAGAAAAGGAATCCCAACATGATCTTAAAGACAATGAGCCACCTCCAAAAATCAAGTACTATTTGGTCTTGTCTATTTCTATATCTATTATGTAAAGCAATTTAATCACCTTACCTTACCTTACCTTAGAATGGTAAGGGAGCGGGAAAGAGGAATTACTGTTAGTGTGCCTGGAATTCAGCTTGGGGTCATGAAAAGAGCCCTGGGGAAGAGAGGTGATGAAGACTCTATGACAGTACAAACACAAACAACTCAGACACTTCAATCAGCTAAGTGGCACATGGCAGATTTTATGATCCATGTACTGAGCACGATGAAAACAATAGAGAGAAAAGCAGGCAGTGAAGGAATAAAGGTGCCTCACGGTGGTAAAACAGGGAGGCGGTTACATGTGCTGTTGTCTATTGTCCAGGAGACACAGACATGCTAAGCCCTGTGATTCTTTTAAAAGGATCACAAGGGATTGTTCAAGCCACCTTGTACTGGGGCAAGTAAATGTCAAATGATCCCGAGCAGATGGTTGGATATCTTCTTGAGCATCTGGAACTGGATTCTCCGTCACTCCTTTTATTGTCCTCACACAGCCTTGAGGATGGCTCTGGTGTCGCCAGTGCCTCTGCGGCTGCTACTGTGGCTGGTAGCCAGGATTTGCCGAGCATTTCCTGTGATCTCAGATAGTCTAATGCCAAGAGGTAGTGAAAACTATTATTCATATTTCAGAGGTGATAAAAAAGAAATAAGTGATTTCTCTCCATATAGGACTATCGTATATTTGCAGATAATAGTGTAGTGAGAGGCAGTGAGAAAGATCAGATAAGACAATAGGTATGAAACGAGTAAGGTACAATTATATATGTGCGTGTGCATGTGTATATAAAATGTCATAATGAAACCCATCATTTTGTATGCTAAGATTGTTTTACAAAAGACCACACTTTAATCATGATCATAATTTTTATTCTGCTTTTCCATTTAACATTATACATAGACACACCTCCACAATATTTTGCAAGTAAAACACATGAAATTTAAAAACCATGAACATTCCTTTCATGAATCCACAATTTACTTCCTCCCCCCCCTGAAATTTATGCTTTTTTTAAAAAAAAATTCTTACAAACAGTGTCTTGACAAAAATCACTGAGTTGATTTTGGTATGAATCTCAAGAATCTATACTCCTCAGAGATTCTTGAATCCAAAGGTATGATAAGTTTGGATTGATTGGATTGTATTACCAAACTGTTCTACACTGGCTCAGTTAATACTGGTTCAGTTAGCACTGGTTCAGCCAACACTTGTTCAAACATTTCTTCCTTCTAAAATCCATCAAGTATCATTGACATTAATTACAACCTTTTTCTTTATCTTCCAAGTAAAACAACCTCAACTCATAAGTGCTTATTCTTTCACTAAAAAGGGCTGATGGGTCAAAGTCAACAACATTTATGTGTGACAGCTTCCTTACTCCCTGCCTTCCTCACCCCTTAGCATTTCAGTGTCGGGAATTTTCAATTCCGAGCAAAGCTCAGGTGACCTGCTCAGACCCCTTTGGTGCCCTGAAGTACCAGTCAGTCTGCAGCTTTTCCTGTGATGAAGGCTCACTCTTGGTGGGAGCAAGTGCAATCAAATGCTTGGCTACTGGACAGTGGAGTGGGGTTCCTCCAGAATGCCAAGGTAAGCATGCATTCTCCCCATTTTCTTGGAAGTAAATTGGAAGCAATATTCTTAAAGGCTATGTCCATGGCAGGGACTGTGTAGGGTCTACCTTGAAACTAGATGAAAAATGAGTGAGTACTGTCGCTAAGCCCTTCATCCTCTGTCCCGAGAACCCCAAATGCAAATGTCATCGGAAGCTAAGTGGATACTGCAAGTGTCAGGATATTTGTCAATGGATAGCAGCAATGCATCCATTTGCTTTGTCCTTATCAGAATCTACATCAGGACTAACAGGCTCCTATCACAAGCGGTACTTATTGACTAAGTATAGTACCCAGAAAGAGGAGAAAAAGAAAACTTAGTTTGAGTGTTTATTCCAAGGCTGATCCAGCACTTTCTTCTTCTTTGGGACCATGGCATGTCCCGCTGGAACGAGGGAGGTAGAATTACAGAACCTAGTTGCAAGCATTCGCTGAGATCTATATAAGAGTAAAGAAAATGCCTAGGATAGAGTGGGGAGGACAGGGAAAAGAAAGAACACAAGCCATGAACTATGGAGATTAGAGCATCCTCAGAAGAAAGCCATGTGCAGATTAATAAGACCATTATCTCTGTTAGACTTGGTGTTAAAAAGCCAGTGTCCTGTGAGCACCATAACATCCTGTGTGAACTGAAGTTGGTCTAATCACCTGACTTTATGAATTGAAGATGTGTAATCTTCAACTTTTCCCATTTCTTTCTCTTTCAGTGTATCTACTGGTTTTAGACAGATTTATGACAAACAATTTTAACACAAGATTTTTATTTAGAAAATCTACAAATAGAAATACAATAAGAAAACAGAAAAATAAAAAATAGCCTCTTAAGGATCGGTCCCCTAAAATAAATATTGCTAACATTCTAGCACAGAGTGCTTCCTGTATTTTCTCATCCATTTTTCTTTTGTAATAGTATTTTTATTGTGTATACTAAATTTTAATAATATCCTTTATATATAATATGAAATATTTCTGTATTATGTGTCATGCCTTCAACTTTGTATAGGCCTTTAATAGCTAAGTAAAAGCAAGCAGCTCATATTTTTCATGAAGAAGAAACCACTTGTTATTCAGGTCACAGAAGTGTACACACACACACACATGCACACCCACACACCATTTTAAATTTAATAATGCATGTATGAATAACTAAATGAGTTAATTAACAGCACAATAGGATTCCTTCATGCCAGGCATCAGAACCTATAGCAAGCAGGAGTTGGGTTGGGAGTGAGGAACTGAGTCCGGAGAGAGCAGAACGAGGCCGTGAGCTTGTCCCCACAGCTCTCATCCTCACTACACTGCCATCCATGTGACTTTGAAGAAGAGCTCAGAATTCCTGAGCAGGCTTATCAGAGTGACCAGTCCCTTCCGGGAAAGCCAGGCCTTGCATTGCCCCACAGTCCTGCCTATGGGTGTTCACGGCCAGGAGCTTGCTTCTCACCCCAGCTTCCGGTGACCTTCCAGTCCCCTTCTGCTTTCAGCCCTTTGTTTACTCTGGAGGAACTTTCTCCTCTTCTGGCTGGGTGCACAGCGAGTGAAATACCCACATGCGGTCGAGGCAGGAATCCACAAGCTATTGCGGCACTTCCGAGGGAGAGCGTGCTATCAGATAATTTCCCTTGTCACTGTCCCCACAGCCCTCCACGCACACCCTTGCGAAGTCACAGGAGAGCTGGAAATGACTCCACCAAACCAAGGACCCACGCCCCTTTCCCCTTTGCCTTTCCAGATCATAGCCCTCCATCCTAGTCCTCCCCCCCCCCAGCCCGACATACTGAACTCAGGAAGACTTTGCAAGTGGCAGACAGTACCCCGGTCTCTGTAGAAATTGATTAGATTGAGAGGAGTATTGCTGGGGGGAGTCAGAAACAAAGGTACAGGTGACACCTTAAAACTTCACGCTCCTGAGTTAGCTGAGCAAGAGAGAGCTGGCCTGCGACAGCTGTAGCACTTCCTCTGATTTCAAACCATACAGTGAGCAGCCAAGCCCGGCAGTAAAGAAGTCCCTGAGCCCATGCTGACTCTCAGTCTTCTCTTCTGAGGGTCAGTCCTTGGGCTTCCTTGCTCTGCGGGTTGGGAGAGGACCATCTTGACAACTACTGAAATGGGTGCTGAGAATGTATTCACTTTTGGATTGGCTAAGACATTTTTTAAATATTGAGATTCAGAGAGGCTAAGCAATTTTCCCAAAGTCACACACTACGATTACTAGCCTAAGCTAGTCTCCCAGCACCTCACACTTGAGTTTAAAGATGGGGTCAAAGAACTGTGAGACCTGACGTAACTTTTACTGGAAAATAAGCTGGGATCAGTTATGCCTGGTCCTGTAGGCTGAGATGGCTTCTGGAAAGAGGTGGAGGCTGGCACTTGCAGACAGCTGATAAAATGCATTGCCTCCTTTATCCCCTTTCATATTTCCTCTTCGAGTGTGACTCAGGAGACTGGCTATACAGCTAAGAGTAGCTATGAGGCCAGAGTTAGCTTTTCGTAGACTGGAAATGAAGCAGCTAAGGTTGAAAGGGTCACCATGCATAGCACAAGCTGCGGTATAGGCCCAGATTCTCTCTACCCACCGCTGGGGAGAGGAAGAAAGAAATCTGCCCCATTTTCCACCTCTAAGTTCTTAACATTGTTTGTTGGAAACACATTAGGTTTGTTTCTCAAGAAGATAGCAAGACAGCAACTTTCTGGGTTCTGGGGCCTCCAAAACAAACCTCAAGGCACCGAGTCCCTTGTAGAATGTCCTCGGAAACCCCGTGTGGGTGAGATCTCAGAATGACAGTCAACTGTAAGAAACTGCGGCTGTCACCAGTTCCATGGCTTCTTACAGAGAAAGAGCAAAAAATGCAAACAAAAAATGATCACCTTTAGTCAAATGCTAAACTAGCAAGTAGAGACAGACAGACAAACAGCACACACACACACACACACACACACACACGGGAGGGGGAGGAAGAAAGTGAAAAAGAGAGAAGATGGATTTCCAAATGCTGAGTGCTAACATGATCTCCCCTCCCCCACTTTGTCCTTGCCACCGTAGACGTCACCTGTCCACCTTTGCTCGGCCCTCACAATGGAACCATGACCTGTATCCAGCCTCTTGGAGGTTCCACTTACAAATCCATGTGCCAGTTCATCTGTGATGAAGGATTTTATCTTTCTGGACCAGAAAGATTGGATTGTTCTCCATCTGGACACTGGACAGGCACACCGCCCACGTGTGAAGGTAGGCACATGGATCTGTCCTATCTTGTCCTGTCTCAGATGGCATTATAGAAGGAAGAATTATTAGAGATTTGGATGACGGCGTCCCGATCTAGGCATGAGACTCTAGATCAAAAATTCCCTTCTCCCTGAATAACCTTTTAACAAACTGAGTATAAATCGTTTCAGTCTTAACGATGTTTCCACGTCATCACAGAACATGATATTACCATTCTAGAGTAATAAGGGAAGTCTGTATCATTTCCGTGCTACATATGAGAAAGAGACAAGCTCAGAGGTGACATAGTCCAAGGTCATTGCCATTCACAGTGATACTCAGCTATGCAACGGAGCATTTATTTTCTGAGAGATGCTTTCTCTTTTTCTACCACACTCTCCAGCCATTTACTCCCATATCCACCCTCACCAACCCCACTAAGTCTCGAACTAGTAGCTTATTTGGGGATGGATGTCATCTAATCTACCCTGGCTTTCATGTTCCCTCCTATTTTACTCCTATTTCTTTGTGGGTTTTAAGTCATTGAGTTTAAAATGCAGAAGCTGTGCATCCTCTATTGTGTGTATGTGTGTGTGCATGCAAACATGTGCATGCATGCATATTGTATAATAAATGTGCATGTTTCTGTAGTATGTGTTGCGTGTGTGTGTGTTTGTATGCAGGGATAGTATGCATGTGGCTGCAGAAAACATTGATGTTGGGATGTTGGGAGGCTTTCATTACTGCTTTTGACCTTATCTTTTAGACACATGGTCATTCACAGAACCCAGTCCTCACTCACCAATTGGCTATACTGACTAGCAAGCAAGCTCCAGGGACACATCTGTCTAAACACTCTTGGTGCTTGGATTACAGATGTGTGCAGCCCTGCCATGTTTTACACAGAGCCCAGAGATCTGACCTGGGACCTCACACTTGCCTGGCAGATACTTCGCCCACTGAGTCATCTCCTCAGGCCCTCCTTCATCTCTATATCACCTGCAATAGTAAATGGAATCAAAATGAGTGTCTAACAAGCATCTGTTGAACGGAAGCTAATCAGTTTCTGGCAACATTCACTGGCGCCAGCGCAGCCCTGCTGACAGTGTCAGGGCAGATCTCACTTGTGTTTGACTTCCTGGAAGCACCCAGTGGGCACAACGTTTCTCATATAACTACAGGCATGTAGTATGTTCTAAAAGAGAAGTGTGCCATGTTAGTTCACTTATAGTTCCTGTTTGGGTTCAGAAGGGTTATTGCTCCAATTTATTGTTCAGTGCAGTCAGGGTAAGTAATAATGAGACCCACACTTCAAACACTTTCTTATTTGGGCTACACAAACCACCTCTGAAGAGGTAATTGATGTTGCCCACTTAAAGATGAAGAGAACAGGGCATCAAGAGAATAAGTAACTGTAATAAGAACATGGAGGGAAGGGCAGAATGACAGGCTACCGGGTGTTTTTATTGCTACACCACACTGCCACCTAGCGGCAGGGCTTCTAAACCCCGGGTCCAGGCACAGGCTGCAGGCGTGACTTCTGCAGGTGGTCAGCCAAGAGACTATGCCTTTAAGATCATAAAATGTGTTACAGCTGTGCGGAAACAGTTCGAATACTTATCCATCCGGAAACTGATATCCTAAGAACTTACTACTGTACTAAAGGGCGTCCATGCCAACACTTGCTGTGAAAAGGTGCACTTCTAACCTCAAGGAACTCAGGCCGTGTGAGGGCAGAGTTTATGCATTGTACACCCTGCTCAGCCCTTTATCTCTCACTCTCTGTCACCTTAGTCACAGGTTCCTAGGCTACACTGTTCAGATTGTGTTTTAAAGGCAAAAAAAATCCATTTATAAATCCCATTGAACTTTTAAACCATGTATGTAGCCAGCTCAATTGCTAAGCCTGTGATCTCCCACACCACTTCCTTCCACTCCATCCTGGGCCTCTTTTCTCTGCAGACGGAAGCACTTGCCTCCTACCTGTGAGCCTGGACTCCACCCAGGGACAGCACCGCTAACAAAATGTGCTCCTCAGTTATGCCAATCTCCTGAATTCTAATTTTAATGTCTGTTCTTGCTTCATTACCCACAATGCACTGCATTTTTAGGGAAGCCATTCCTTTTCACTTTCCTACCTTAATTTGGAATTTTAACCCTTAGGAACCCAGGTTCTCAGGCAATATTTTTCCAGAACACTAGAAGGGACCACAGGGGCTTGCGATCATCAGTGGGTGGGACCCCTAGCTTCTCTCTTCATTGTGCACTGATGTTTCTATTGGAGAGGGGGGCTCCACAAGTATTTCCATTATGAAGAATACCAGTTCCCTGGGCCCCTTGGAACTTTCAGGCCATGGAATCTTCTCCATGAGCATACCAATGACAAAGGCACTTCTAATTCCCATAATGCCATCTGTGAGTTGGTTTGCTTAAGTCCAGCTGCTGTGTCCCTCCTGTCCCCACCTATAGGCCACTTCTCTGACACAGACTATTGCTTTCCTTATGGTTAACATGGTTCCCCATTCACTGTTCCTCTAGAGACCATGTTGGCCACAGAATTCAGCACCTGATACCTTGCTTAATCTTCTTAGGAAACAGAGACCTGGTTTTATGTTCACCTCCAGCTCCAGCACTCTGTGTTATCTGCCTATCCATGTCCAGATTCTGAAATACAGCGGGCATGTACCCTCCGAACCCTGGGATGGTTCGCTTCTCTCTTTTTCTCCATCTCTTTGACTGTTTTAGTGTGCTTCTGCCAGGATGCGTAAAACACCCACAAATAGCCTCTTACTGCAAACACCTGTGCCGACATGCTGACACACTGCTTCAAGAGACAGCACATAGAACTTAAACAATGACGATTTGTCAACTATTAAATGAATAAACTCTGTGAAACCCAGAAGATCTTAATAAGCGTGACTTTCTCATTTGATCTTTCAGCCATCAAGTGCCCAGGAATCTTTGCCCCCTATCAAGGCAGTCTGGATTGTTCTCATGATCACGGAGAGTTCAGTGTTGGCTCCACCTGCCGCTTCTCCTGTAACAAGGGCTTTGACCTAGTGGGATCAGCCAGCGTGGAATGCACGGTTTCTGGAAGGTGGTCCTCACCTCCACCAACCTGCACGGGTAATGACATACTCCCCAGGGAAGCAGTACTTGGGGTTAACTCTGACACATAGCTCATTTATGTGGCAAGTACATATTACACTGTTGGTGTAGTCAACACACTTGTGGGTTTTTAAACTTTCTAAGAAGTTATAGGATTTTTCTATTCCCAAATAAAAGATACCATGACTCTTATGAAGAGACTTGCTTTCACGTCTTTTAAAACTATTTATCTTTGAAGATCTTTATTGAGCAAAGTGAGTGGAACATTGTACTTGCTGAGGATGCTGGGTGGCAGTTATGGGCCTGAGTGTTTGGAACAAGAAATCAAGATGCAGAGAGATCAAGTATCATAATTCTATCGATGGCAAGTTTATGACCAAGTCAGTGGCATTGTTTCTGTTTCATCTTTCGTGTTGAACTTGGGCCAGGAAATAGTATATCTTCCAACAATTCATAAGCAGTTGTTTGCATCTAATGTGTCCTTCTATTGAGGTGCTAGATCTCTGTAGCAACTCTCCAAATGCCTCCTCGATGTGGGAGTGTCTTTATCTATCTGTTGCTTTCATTGGTTAATTAATAAAGAAAACTGCTTGGCCCATTAGTTTTAGCCTCTTACTGGCTATTAGTAACATCAGCTCCACTTCTTCTTATGATCTGGACAATGGCTTTTCATGGGCACTTTTAAAATACTGTTTTGCTAAATCATTTGTTTACTTGTGTGTGGTATGTGTGCACATTTATGTGCTGGCATGAGGGCCCATGTGTGCGCATGCAGAAGTTGGAGGAGGCTAGAAGTTGTCTTCCTCTGTTAGTTCCTCCCCTCCTTATTTTCTGAGATGTGGTCTCTCACTGAACCTAAAGCTCACCTTTTTGCCTAGGTTGTCTGGCTGTTCAGTCCCCAGGATCTACTTGTCTCTGTCTGCCAACACTGGCTTTTATGGGGATGCTGTGGATTGAACTGAGGTCCTTTTGCTTTCAAAACAAGCGCTCTCCTCCACCAAGCCATATATAAATTGCTAGAGATCACTTATTACAAGAAAAGTTGAAGGCAGCTATTGCCTGACAGTCTTAATTCAGACACACTCTCTCAACCCATGAGCATACTGAACACTTTGAAATGCTTTTCTCCGTGACAGGTGTAACATCACTTCCTAACCCAGAGGTGGGCTGTCCCGTTCTCACCGCTCCTGGACAGGGGACAATGTCCTGCAGCCACCATCTGGGAACCTTTGCTCCAAACACCACTTGTTACTTTGGGTGCAAAACTGGATTTACACTCAGAGGAGCCAGCTCGCTCCGATGCAGGACTTCAGGACAATGGACAGCAGTGACTCCAGCGTGCAGAGGTAACTAACTAGGCAGGAGCAGGGAGTTCTGAAGCCATCTTCCTGCCTGTAGATGAGTTAGACGTTGTATGCGTCTGCCTGTTTAAATTCCACCCAGTGCTTCAACCGCTCCAGGCACTCACTCCTCCATGAAGCCCACAGCAGTTCCAGGCAGAAGAATGTGTGGCAGCCAGTTCAGCATTGCCCTCCCCTCAAACCACTTTATACATAGGCGACACGTGCATAGAACACATGCATGTGTCAGAGCTAAAAGCACACAAATGAAAAGCCAGATCAATGAATTGTGAAGTACACACTGCACCATGATTAGTTATGTGGCAGTGTAAACCTGCAGTGTTTTCACAATGGTTAGAATTCAAGATGCCAGCCCTGAGTGATGTTTCTTTTTTTTTTTTT